>NC_079457.1:14880129-15180129 GCF_903798145.1 Danio aesculapii | reverse complement strand
TTCTCATAATAATAAAGCCCAACAAGCTTAGACTGGAGGGCTTTATTCTGTACATTATTCCACTTATACATGGCTACTTTCCACGAAAGTAAACAATTATGTAAGCAAAAGTCAGGGAATGTCTTGTTTTTTTATGTCTGTTTGTTATAAGCTGTTCACACATTGGCAATTTAAATAATAAAAATAATAACACAAAATTATTACTGATATCCCATTGACCTGTATTAAATAATTGTACAGAGGGCACTGCCAGAGGGATATCTGACAAGATCAAGTTGTTATAACCAAAGATGTTTTTAAAAATTCTAAACACATATTATTAAATGATTCACCATAAAAATAAAAAATTGATGAGCCTGAAAAATAGATGAAATCCATATTATCAAGACTTTAAACAGATTATATATTAATCACTAGAAATGCAAAGATCATTGGTCTGATTTCCAAGAAATATAACAAATGATGAAATATATAATTTGTATAAACTCTGGATAAAAAATGCATAGATGTAAAGACAAAACAGGTGATTTTGCTCACATTTTAAAATTATAAGGCTGAACGGAATGAAATCCCATCAGTCTTCAGAGATTTCCCAGTATTTCTCTGTTGCAATTGGGAGATCACAATATTACTGTGGTATAAATACAGCATTACACATACAAAAAAAAGAGATCGACTTTTGTCTTGTACCTGCTTAATAATGATTTGATCAGCGGTAGTTTGAAATTGCGTTGTTTTTCTCTTAGGGCTTATTATGATCTTGTGAATGAACATAGTCAACAGTCTTTGCTCAATGACAGGCTAATGGCCGCCGACGCCTCTCGGAAATTATAAATATTTTAAAATAGGCACTATCTGCATTATTATTACAAATAAACTGCATATTTGTAATCTAAACAACTACATTCTCAACTAAAAAAGCCTCAAAATTACATTATGTTGTCCAACAGCAGCAATATTTGTCAAACTGTAGCGTGTCCTCTGCTTGTCGCTGTATGTGGGTGGAGTAATACACAAGGGTGAAGGGTTAAGAGGTTGTTACTGGCAAATATCGCACGGCTATCAGCCAATCAGATTTAAGAACCAGACAGAACTGTTGTATAAAAGTGTTTAAATGAGAGAAATGCTAATATCTTAACAAATATTCGAAGTACACACACACACACACACACACGCACGCACACACACACACACACACACACACACACACACAAAAGCAGTGGCTGCTGCAGCATTAACCTCTTATCTGCAAGCTAAATTCCATCTCATATCCGATTAATGTTTGACATTTTAAATATTCATGAGAAAACAAAATAGTTCCAGCATTGTTATTCATAAACGATCAAATTCCACCATCGCCAAATTGTTAATCTTGTCCCTGGGTTTTCAATTACGCCTTTTGAAAAGGATTTTAATGCATTTCCCAGAAATGAAGATGATGTCCACCTGTGTACAGAACCTGGCTAAGCTTCAATCATGCAGGTTATTATTTATTAAACACTCTGTCTGCTTAAACTCCCACATGATATCAACCTTCATTATTGACCTCATCTCTTCACACACACACACACACACACACACATTTCGTGCTGTGCAGAGCAGACAAATCCAGACCGGCGCTACAAGACAGACCAGCACAGATGGAAAACCCAGGCACACAAAAGCTCCTCACCCTGCGAGGGGCATATGAATCCACACACACACACGATCTGAAACATGCACAGCCATCTCAGGAGGGATGCCTGCATTTAAACCCAAAGCCATGACTGGAAAGTAAAAGAGAAGGAACATGAAAAAGAGACAACAAATCCCTCAGCATTTAGATCCCTCACAAAAGAATGTTTTGAAAAACTCAACCCCCGTCGGGTCCCACACCGGCGGGTCTGTCAGCTGCCGAGTCCTCTGCCCCTTTTCTGATGCCGGAATTAGGCAGTTCAAATGACACGGCTGCCTCGAAGGCCCGCAGACGGTGGACCGGCGCTCCTGAGGTTTCAAAGAGCGTCCAGCCAGCCGCTGTCAGGGGGGATGTGGGTGTGCGGTGTGGAGATAACCTGCTCTGGACGGACTCTCCCTGGCCCCTCTGACAGGCTTATTAACGGGAACCTGCTGAGGGAGAGCTCTCTATCACCAGAAGAGATCTAAAGGAAGGGGAGAAAGCGGAGGGAAAAAAAAAAACAACCTTATCACTGGGACACCGGGGATTAGAGTCTGGTCTCCTCTGATAAATT
Organism: Danio aesculapii; assembly: GCF_903798145.1. NCBI lineage: Eukaryota > Metazoa > Chordata > Actinopteri > Cypriniformes > Danionidae > Danio > Danio aesculapii. Next base: position 15,177,901 of record NC_079457.1, on the reverse strand, counting down.
AATTATTCCCTCTTATCTGTCACTCTCCACGGCTGTCAGATGAAGCTACCTGAAGCCAAAGCGGCAGAGCTCAGGTGGAGGTGCGGATGATGGAAGGACGTATGTAGAATGTATCTGACTGACCTTTTAAATGCACCGCGTTTTATTCGCTTGTAATTTTTGATGCTGTGATTTGGGGCTGTTTGGACGGCGCTGTGTTCTCAGTGCCAAATGAGAGATGTTGTTTTCTTTTTATTGGCCAAAAATGCAAAGGCTATGCATGTGCGATTTCAGTTTCTTAAAGGGATAAATCACCCAAAAATTTAAAATTCTGACATCATTTAAGCAGCCTTTACTTATTTCAAACATTTATGAGTTTCTTTCTTCTGTTAAACACAAAAAAGATCTATTCGGAAAATGTTGGAAACCTGTAACCATTTACTTTTGTAGCATTTGTTTTTCCTACTGTAGAAGTTTTTCCTACTGTATGGTTACAGTTTTACAGATTTCTTTAATATATATTGTTTTGTGTTCAACAGAAGAAACTTGTACATTTTTGGAAACACTTGAGGGTGAGGAAATAGTTAGTGATATGAGTTATATGAACATTTCTTTTCGTTCTTACTACTGTAAAAGGTAAAATATGAAACAAAAAAAATGTAAAAACATGTTTCTTATGTTTGTATGGTATCTTTTATCATATTTGATATCAGCGCACAATGATTTACCAGGTACTGTTTTACTAGTAACTAGTTTTTATGACTAGTAACTATTTTAATTCTTACCTATGTTGTTTATTGACTTTACTATTTTACATTACAGTGAATTGGTATATAATTTGAAGAAAGTGAAGAATGTGCTAACACGTCAAGGTTTTGAGATTGATCAAATCTCCTCCAAAGGCAAAGGTATTCTTCTCTTTTTGTGGAATTGTTTGTAGATAGAAATGAAAATAACTGTCATTACATTGTCATTATAATGGTCAAATCATTAATTCTTTCATTTTCCTTTGGCTTAGTCCCTTATTTATCAGGAGCTGCCACAGCGGATTGAACTGACAACTATTCCGCCATATGTTCTACACAGCAGATGCCCTTAATTGGCAATTGTCAAATTATTTTATTTTTATTTTTAAAAATCTTGTATTATCTTGAAATGTGATTTTTTGGATTTCCCTAATCGTCCTTTCAATAAAAGAAACCCAATTAAATGGGAAAACTATTTTATGGAGTGATAATTTTGTATGAATTTGTATAATGTGAATTATACAATAACTTGCAAAATTTAAGTCCACCCCTAAGAATAACCAGCACTGTGGTGTAAGCCGATTAATGTAAAGTTGAAACTAATTTTATTAGAAAAAATATTTTTAAAAAGAGTCAAAAGATTGTACTGACAAAAACCAATTAAAGCCCAAAGTATACTTCAGTTTTTAGTGTACGTATGAGTACAATACGCAATATGTGCATACTGTATCCAAACCACCCGATTTAATAAGTGTGCATTAGAGGTCTGCAGGGGACTTTTTTTTTTTTTCATTCTGCTCCTGCAAGGTGCTTTTCTATGCCTTCCCAATTCTGCTTAAATTTACTCTGTTTTCACCTGTTATCTGCTTTGTATTATTTTCTTACCATTCTGCACATACTGAGGCACAACAAGGCTAATATCTGCACAAACAAACAAACAAATAAACAAATGAACAAACAAACAAAAAATTAAATAGGGGCAACGTGGTGGTGCAGTGGGTAGCACAATCGCCTCACAGCAAGAAGTTTGCTTGTTCGAGCCTTGGCTGGGTCAGCTGGCATTTCTATGTGGAGTTTGCATGTTCTCCCCGTGTTCCCGTGTAAATAAATAAATAAATAAATGTTAGGCCTGAGTCATTGATTGACTAGTACAATTTTCTTACCATTCTCCACATACTGAGGCATAAATAGGCTAATATATGGACAAACAAACAAACAAACAAACAAACAAAAAAAAAAAAGAATAAATAAACATCAGGTCTGAGTCATTGACTGTCTTAACTTTGAGGCACAGTCAGTCTGAATTTACATTTCACTATGCTTACAGGTAGTGGGTTGTTTCAAAAAACTCATTTCAGATGGTTCATCTTGCTCCTGAAAATGCTATATGTTAGGCGCAAGCATTTTCATCGGAGAAGTCTGAAGCTAGCAGTAAACAAACACAACAGGAGGCAAACAAATAAATTCAAATTGCCTCACTCCAATGAAGACTCAATCACAAAAAGCCAGAAATGTTCATACGATCCCCAGAGCTTTGCCAGTGTATGCTGAGCGAGAGGCGGCGAGCCATTCACAAGGCGAACAATAACTCTTCAGATAGAGCCAAGATAGCCCTCTGTTTAATTCACACAAACGGCAATTTGAATTATTAAACAGACCCTTTCAATTGGGCAATTAATTGTGTGCTATTGACTATCGCAATGACTGAAGATAATGTTCCCAGCTGGATTGTACTAAGAGAATCAAACCCCAGAGATCCCGTCAGCATAATTGCCAAAATTGCAGTGTATTTTACAATATAAGACTTATTTTTCCACCATTATGTTGTTTTTCTTTTGCGCTGTATAATGCAGCTCTTCTTAATTACCTCTTTTCCAAGATATTTCCAAGCCCAATGCTGAATGTTGTTTTTTTTCCTCTTCATCAAAGCAAAATAAAAAGGTAATTAAAATTAAAAACCAGTGGATGTGTCTTTTTTTCTTAAGGCTGATGTAAAAATTACCTGGAGTTCATGACGATTATAATTACACCTTGAACAAACAGAAATGTCCCAGTTAGAATATATTAAAACCTCAAAAATGTCAACATGAACAATTTTTGGGAGAGTAGATATTAACACAAACAAACCACACAATGAAAAAAAGTTTTAAAATGTGTGGTTTGTTTGTGTTAGTATCTGCTCTCCCTGTTGTACATTTTGATAACTCTTTATTAAACCTTTGATAAACTGTGTCGAGAAAGAAACATGTTTCCAAGTATTACAAGTATTTACAATTATTATACATGTATTACACAATTTTACCTTTAAATTAGACTGTGACCATTTTATTAATTTTATATCAGTGTATAGGTCAGGATAAGTGAAGAGTTTAGATGCAAAAACCTCTAAATGCCGGTCAATATTTTCTACTAAAATTAGCAATTTTCTCTGACTCTTGAGTGTAGGCTCAGAAATTGTACTTTTATAGTGACGAATAAATAATTTTAATTGCCTTTAAAGTGAAATACTTGAACATAAACATAGGAGGCTGAGAAAAATGCTCATTTTAGGAGAAAATTTAGACGGCATTTAGAGGTTTTTGCATCTGAACTCTTCAAGTATTATTTAATAATACATAAGTATCTCTTTTAAGCTGAACAATGATAAAATATTGTTTTAACAGTTTATTAATTTTGAGTTCTTCGAAACATTACAACACCCACATAACTTGCATTTAATATCCATTCTATTAATATACAGTGGTCCCTTGTTATTCGCGAGAGTTACGTTCTAAAGATAACCTGCAATAGGCGAAATCCGCGAAGTAGTCCGCTTTATTTTTTACAATTATTATAGATGTTTAAGGCTGTAAAACCCCTCACTACACATTTTATACACTTTTCTCAGACAGGCATTAACATTTTCTCTCTTCTTTAAACGCTCTCGAAGTTCAAACCTTTGTAGAAAAATAAGTCCAGTATTATAGAATAAAAGCAAAGATCAAAACCATTTGATCTTCATTTATTCATTCCGTAATGGCGCCCTACAGCCGTGCAACTTCTACCTTCCTTTAGCAAGTCCAGAAGTTCAACTTTTTGTGTGATAGTTAGCATATTCTTCTGCCTTTTGGGTGCTACTGCAGGTGTCTTTGACAGTGCAGAACGTTTCGTCGACATTGTGGGAAGAAAACTTGCAAACATACAGTACAGAACTTCATTGCTAGCAATTAAAGATTTATGTAAATTTTCCAAGCTGAATGCATTCTGTACTGTATAGGAGACAGGGCACGGAGGAGATTGATTGACAATGGTCTACAGCAAGTCAGGACGCTGAACACAATGAGCTGTAGAAAAAAAGCAAGACAAATTGCACGAAAAAAAATCAGTGAAACTGAGGCCGCAAAAAAGTGAACAGCGTTATAGCGAGGGATCACTGTAATAACAATCAATGTAGGAAATTAAATTCACTGTAGATACCAAAATATAACATCTCATATACAATTGTTTTATAAGTTTTACTTCTACGATCAAATGTAATGTCCAGCTCAGAATTTTGCTTGACAATTTTGTAATTGTGAAAATTTAGCCTGATCTCACGACAAAACTTAACTATTTCGCATTTTGTCAGTTCAGTGGATAATTTATTTAAAATCCTACGATTACAGTCGCACGAAACTACAATTTTAAAAAGGAGGCATGGTCACCCGACCCCACCGTCATTGGAGGATGAGCAAATCGTACTAAATTGTATGAATGAGATTGAGCGAATTCATACGAATTAGCCACTAAATCAAAAAGTTACGAATTGTCATGAGATTGTGTTGGAAATTTACATGTCATGTCAAATATGGAGAAACTCAATGTTGGGTTATTTTTTATTTTCTATTTTAATTACCATGTTTGTCAACCCAACTGTTAGATTTGTCTATTTTTGACCCAACATTGGGTTACAACTGGAGATAAAAAAAAATATATAAATTTTTTTGTCTTTTTTTCTTTATCCTTTTGAAAATGCAAGAAAACTAAGACAAATAATTTATCAAGGGGTCCAAGTGGATGAAGAAAGTCTATATTTCCATATATTATTTTCAGATATATTTTCATGTTGTGTTTTGCGCTCTCATGGGTGAACCATCTATTTATTTTCCCCCCAAAGAAAACAGAGTAATATGCCATAATGCGTTCGGCGAATCCTGAATTAGACAGGGTAATGACCCTTGGCACTAGGTAATGGATAAGTCAGTCTCCGAAATTTGCATCAAAAGCAAGCAACAATTCCTATGTGGACATTTTGGTCGCTCAGATGTGAGGTTAAATGTTTATGAGCTATACAGGTCTAATGTGGGACCAGATCTTGTTCCGCCAATTCCCAGCCCACCGCTGAAGCATTTGGCTCTGGAACATCTGAGGGATGGCAGGAGAGGAAAGATGCCACATTGGACCTGCTGTAGAGGAGAGCATGAGGTGAATACTAATGTTTCCTCATGTTTTATTAACCCTCCATCCATCCGGTCTAAGTCAAGATGCTCATGAAACAAAATCATCAATCCCAGAGCTGTAATGAGACAGAGATGCTGATCGGGGCTGGAGGGAAGGGGGGCTTTTGGATGTTTGGGAAAACTAATATTTGACGGTGTTCCTCCGAGGCGGCATTATTAAAATTCTCAGTTGGAGAGGAGGTGGGGACACGAGCACTACACTGTCGCCGTGCCAAATCTGAATCTGTTTGAGGCTGTTTGTTTGATACCCCTTCACTTTGCATGTTTTTGACTTTGACTTCTCATCACCTGCCATGCCTTGTAAAGAGTTTCGACACTCCGAGTAAAAGACATCAAGTCGCATAAACACTGACATCGTGGAAACGTGTAAAGAAAACACAAGGTCAATGTTGAAACAAAGACAGCACTCTTACATTTGCATCTTCCTCATGCTGTTATTCATCCAGAAACAGAACAATTGACTGTTCTTTGAAAACACCTCTTCAAAGCTTACTTACAAACTCCATTTCTCTACTTTACCAGTGATTCACAACCTTTATTTTTATAAAAATAGCTAAGTACCCATTTATTAACCTTCGTCTTATGGCAAACTGGTTATGATTTAGCATCAACTGCAATATTTTCAAGCTAAAACAAAACAATAATGTGGGTGACAGTACCAAGCTGACTCACTAAGTAAAACATTTTCACCAGCACTTTTCATGAATACACTGCAATTTAGATCCTGAACAACAAAAACACAAAGTAAATAAATGATAAGTAAATTATAATCTTTAACCACAAGTTCTGATTGTTGGATATGGTCAAAAAATTTATATTCAACCAAACAAAGTGGAACATACTAGCAAGCATGCTAAAAACCACAGCCTCTAGCATCAGTTGCTAGTGTGCCTTTTTGAGTAAGAGGAATTTATTTAAGCTCCTACTAGCTGACTTCTGTTACACTAAGCCCCTTAACCTCACTCTAAACCAGATCATGGCATCGATGTACTACTCCAGATCTTTTGGCCTTGCACAGAGTGGGATTCAAACCGGCATCTCTAGCATAGGCAGTAGGTTTACAGCCATGGATGCTAAAGCATTACGGTCAGGGAGTGAAGAGAGTTTATTTGCACAGCTCCTACTGGTTGACCTTCATTACACTCACCCCTAAATCTAGAATAGAACAACATCTCTTTGCACTATTATCCAAATAAAACAACATGGGTTTCCTCCGGGTGCTCCGGTTTCCCCGACAGTCCAAAGACATGCGCTATAGGTGAATTGAATAAACTAAATTTGCCGTAGTGCATGTGTGTGAATGAGTGTGTATGGATGTTTCCCAGTACTGGGTTGCAGCTGGAAGGGTATCCGCTGTGTAAAACCTATGCTGGATAAGTTGTCAGTTTATTGCGCTGTGGCGACCCCTGATGAATAAAGGGACTAAGCTGAAGGAAAATGAATGAATCGATAACTTTGAAATCCAAATTCTCTAAAGGATTGTTAGGCTGCATTTATTAGTGCAGCCAGAACTGGGTAAACTTCCATAAAAGACACTGTAATTCAACAGTGTTTACCCTCATGTTAGTCCGTGTTTTTCTTTATATCAAGGTTTACATACTCTTGAATCTAGCCTGAATGCAAAGCAAATGGTTTTTATGGTTATTAATAAATCAATAGGACAAGACTCACAGAAACAAAAGTACGTGAGCTGTCACTGGGGTGGTACCTTTTCAAGGGTCTATATGACTCAAAGGGTCTATACTGGCCCGTTTCCACTGAGTGGTACGGTATGGTACGGTTCGGTACGCTTTTATGGCCATTTCCACTGTCAAAAGGTACCTAATAGCGAACTGTACCGTACCATTTTTGTATGCCAAAAGGGTACCAAAAGGCGGAGCTAGAAGCGCAGGTGAACGCTATTGGTTTAAAGAGATACATCACTCGCTCGTGCTCAAGTCAGAATGAAAACAAAGGAACCGCGCCATGTTTTAAATACACGGACGAGACATTACACCGTATTAATATTTACATATAAGAACGAGCCATGGTTACCCCAAGCGCAAAAAAACCTTGACGTCGTCTTACAGAACAGCCACAAAGCCAAGAAGAAGAGCAGATTCTACTCTGTGCCCCATAGTTTTTTACGAGCCTGTCTAAAGCGCGAGCTGTTTCGATTCCTCGCTTGCGCTCGATTGCTCGTGTCTATATTTGAAATAACAAACTTCTCGAGCTGATGATAATAACGTGCTTGTTATTATTGAAGTGCTTCTGACAGAAACAAACAAACACGAGACTGACGTGTGAAAAAACAAAGGAGAAGCCGGAAAAAACAAAGGAGCAAATTATTTCTTTCAGCAAACATGAACAAACTGCTTTGTTTAACTATTCTCATCACCTTTTGGACTATTATGAACTCAGAATGACGGAATTACTTTTTAACAGAGGTTACATGTGCTGGTGATGATTAAAGATACAGATGAGAGGTTTGCACTGACTGGGCTATATGTTAAATGTTGTTTTGAACCCATATAAGGACTAAATATATGCTGTGTGTAGTTTTTTCTGTAATTGGTATCGGAGACTGTAAGGGTCTGTATGTGTTCATACATGTTGCATTTATTTATTTATTTTAAATAATCGCAGATGTTACAGTAGGCTATTTCGCACTCAATCATTGATCTGCAATTATAATCAAATTATGTTAATAGAAAAGTTAGTAATGAACATTTATACACAAGTATTTATGTGTATAAAGCATCTGTTTTGTGAGAAGTGCTTCTCATTTGATGTTACGACCCATATTGGTACCTCAAAAATATTTATTAGTACCAAAAAATTTTAAGAACACTTTTGTGCTATTTAGGCACTAATATGTAGTTGCCACCCCAGAGACAGCTCGCGTACCTTTATTTCTGAAAGAGTACAAAGACACAAGTGACAGACGAGCCTCTGCATTGATTCGTTGGCTAGCCTGAACACCCGTCCATTGACCTACCTATCATTCTCAAGCCCTCAGACGTCTTAGACTCCAGCTCTGCCCCTTTGCATTTGGCCTGAGAAGAACTGGTCTCCCAGACTATTACTGTTTTCTCCCAAACTTTCTTCTCCATTTCTGTCAATATGTGGAGTTTTGTTTTCCTGCCACCAGCTTGCTTGATCTTTAGTAATTTTTCCTTCAACAGTAGCATTTGTTTTAAATTAAACTGAACTGAACTTCAACGGTGACATTCAAGTTAACCTGAACTGAATCTTACTAGAATTAGACCAGCATTCTGATGGAACTCTTCTGCCTGTCTAATATGCTGCAATGTTTCCACAACCTGAAATATTTTTATGGCCACTATTGTCTTTTCTTCACCTATGTTAAGCAGCTTATAGACAATCTTCACTGTAAAAGCACTATAGACCATTTCAATGTGGTCATGTCATTGGCCCATGAACTTGCTTGTTGTCAAACTATTTCATAACTGCAACAAGGGGCAATTCAATCATATCTTAAAGTTAAAACAGCTATCATAACATTATTTATCAATAGAATAAATATGGATTCTCTGTAGCTATATAAGTTAAAAATGTAAAACAGAAAATATGTTAGGACCATTGTTATTGTTTACATCCCTCAAAATGGTCTATAGAAATAAAACTTTAACTTCACTATGGGCCACAACACCAATGTAGACTATATTACATGTTTAATACACTACAAAAAATTCCATCATTGGGTTAATGTTTTACAAGAAATTTAAATTAGATTTTTTTTAAACCCAACAGTTGGGTAACACAAACCAGCATTTTGTAGGGTGTAGAAAACAAATGTTCTTAAAACAACATTAATGATTTACCCAAATTTATGGTCTGGTGGAATGTGCCATATACAGTTGAAGTCAGAATTATTAGGCACCCTGAATTATTAGCCCCTCTGTTTACCTTTCCCCCAATTTCTGTTTAATGGCGAGAAGATTTTTTTCAACACATTTCTAAACATAATAGTTTTAGTAACTCATTTCTAATTACTGAATTATTTTACCTTTGTTATGATGACAGTAAATAATATTTGACTAGATATTTTTCAAGACACTTTTATACAGCTTAAAGTGCCATTTAAAGGCTAAACTAGGTTAATTAGGTTAACTAGGGAGGATAGGGTAATTAGGCAAGTTATTGTATAAAGATGGTTTGTTCTGTAGACTATTGAAAAAAATATAGCTTAAAGGGGCTAATAATTTTGACCTTAAAATATATTTTTTTAAAAATTAAAAACTGCTTTTATTCTAGCCGAAATAAAACAAATAAGACTTTCTCCAGAATAAAAAATATTATCAGGTATACTGTAAAAAAATCCTTGCTCTGTTAAACATCATTTGGGAAATATTTGAAAAAGAAGAAAAAAACTGTATGTGTTGTTCACAAAAATATATGAAATTTGCACATTGCATTTTATTTTGTTTTATTACTTTACTAAATTACTAAATTACTTCACTTTTCCCAATTATCCACAATGCAATGTTTAAGCAAACAGAAATGTGAATTTCAGCTTTTGTTAAAACAAGCTGCCACTGCAAACACTGAGTACATTTTGTTATCACACACTTTCTGTTTTAGTGTTTGTTTTAAACATCCCTTCCAACTTTGAAATCTAATTGGTTATGAATGCTACTTTATCTAAGTATAGATTAAATAAATATACTCTGTCTCGTATCGTTTTTGTTTTCAACATGGACAGAGAAATTACTACCCAAATCGTTAAAAACTTGTCATATCATGCCCGAATGAGTTTCATTTTGCCACTTTAATCATGACTTGTGATTATGACATAGCACTACAGTGTCTCCCTGCTCAGTCAGTGTTAAAAGACTGAAATAAACAAGGGACTTAGATTTGGCTCAAAGGGATGCTGTTTATTCTTGTATAAAACAACTCCCATGTCATTATAGCAAGATTTAACAACACTTTCAAAACCTTTGAAATCTACAATAATTGGTTGGGCTGGGTACACATTAGCATCACCAGATCATTAAACAGAATCAGTGACATTTATAGTGAGATCTAGATGCATTTTTTAAACTTGTTTCTTAATCTTCTCTTTTTTTTCCTTAACAGCTGTGAAACTGCTTACACTTTAAGATTTATTCCCACCTTAATGACTTTTTAGTGCCTAGCTCACCATGTTCGTAACTACTCAAGGTGTTCTTTGCGAGGAAACATTTTGACAGAGTTCTCCTTGGTCCCCCCTTTAAATCTGCAGATGGGATCCACCCCGTTGTGCAGTTTGACAGAGCAACAGTCTGAAGGCCTCTTTCTCAGATAAGGTTCCCACCCCCCATCGCAGCGCCTGGCCATAGAGGCATGATTTAAATAAATTTAATGAGTGCTGGAATCCATTAATGTCAGGGACCTGACCCGGGCCAGATGGAGGTCTGGGCATTAGGAGCTCTATTACATTTAACAAGTCCTGAACCACTAGCTGGAAAGGCCACGTCTGGCAGAGCAGCAAGACGCTTGCAGAAGAGAGTCGAGTATGGAAGATGGCCTTCTCGCCGTAATTCTTCTAAAGGTCAGGGTGATACACGTATTGAAGCGCTGTTCCATGTTAACCAAAGTCTCTGGCAGAAACACATCCACCGGCTAATTTGATTCTCCAGGCTGCACTTCGCCTGCCCCACCACTGCTGTCACTTTGAAACAAGCCTACACAGGAGCTCGGTTTAGAAATCTAGTATGCACCCCTCTGCCTACACAGAGAGCTGCCTTCTAAGGCTACACCCTAAAGAGCCATTCACACCACTATAAAGACAACTGTGGTAACCCCTACCACTCAGAGTGGGATTCAAATTGGCATTTCATGGCATGGGAGGTTGGCAAACTAATAAGGATGCTAAAGGCCACAGCCTATTTGAGGGCAGAGAAGTGAGGTATACTCATGCAGTGATTATTAGCTGCCTTCGGCTACACTTATCTCTTAAACCTCACTTCCATCTTATGGAGCCAGAAATACATTTACAAAATAAAATACATACACAATTCATTTGCAAAATATTATTTGTAAATTCAAAACGCAATTTGTAAATACACAAATCCGATTAGTAAATTCAAAACAATTAAAAATACACAAATCATTTATTCATTCATTTTCTTTTCGACTTAGTCCCTTTATTAATCTGGGGTCGCCAAAGCGGAATGAACTGCCAACTTATCCAGCATATGTACACAGCGGATGCCCTTCCAGCCGCAACCCAACACTGGGAAACAGCCATACACTCTTGCATTCACACATACACGATGGCCAATTTAGCTTATTCAAGTCACCTGCACCGCATGTCTTTGGACTGTGGGGGAAACCGGAGCACCCGGAGGAAACCCACACGAACATGGGGAGAACATGCAAACTCCACACAGAAACGCCAACTGAACCAGCGACCTTCTTGCTGTGAGGAGATTGTGCTACCCACTGCACCACCGTGACGCCAAATTCACAAATCCAATTAGTAAATTCAAAACAATTCATAAATACACAACACACAATTCGTAAATGCACATAACACAATTCGTAAATCCACATAACACAATTCGTAAATGCACATAACACAACTCGTAAATCCACATAACACAACTCGTAAATCCACATAACACAATTCGTAAATGCACATAACACAATTCGTAAATCCACATAACACAATTCGTAAATCCACATAACACAATTCGTAAATCCACATAACACAATTCGTAAATCCACATAACACAACTCGTAAATGCACAAAACACAATTTGTAAGTGCACAAAACACAATTTGTAAATTCAAAACATAATTCGTAAATCCACAAAACATAATTCGTAAATCCACAAAACACAATTTGAAAATCCACAAAACACAATTGGAAAATCCACAAAACACAATTCGTAAATCCACAAAACACAATTTGAAAATCCACAAAACACAATTTGTAAATCCACAAAGCACAATTTGTAAATCCACAAAGCACAATTTGTAAATTTAAAATGCAAATCAGAAATCCACAAAACACAATTTGTAAATCCACAAAACACAATTCGTAAATTCAAAACACAATTCAATAATGCACAAAATCCAATTTGTAAATTCAAAACACAATTTGTAAATTCAAAATAAAATTCATAAACGCAGACATCTAATTAATTTGGGCAAATATTTATGATTTTTACAAGTTGTGTTATGAATTTACGAATTGGATTTTGTAAATGTGATTTGTGCTGTGCATGTATTGTTTTTTTAAACTGATCTGGCTTCATATCATCTGGGTATTTCTGGCTTGAGAAGTGGGTGACCTAACAAGTATGCAGTATTTAGCATCAGTCATCTCTTGAGGCCAGGAATTGGAGCTTTATTCATTTACCCTTACAACTCAATAGACTTCACTCTCATCCAGGTCACGACACCAACAAATTTCCTTTAGTTCCTCTCAGCCCATTCACAACTGTTTCCAAGATTATGAATTAGCATGTTGCTAATGAATTGTCATACATTTAAATTGTCGTCCCTGTGAAATTAAAATATATTTTAGATGTTAGTATGAGTGTGTCAGTCTTAATGATATATATCTACCTAGTGTGATCCAAAACAAATTTCGCATTAAGATATAAACATCCAAAAGTTGCAGTTTGTCACTTTCCGCCAAAATGGATCAACAATTTTTTTTGACATCACCTCACACTTCAGTTAGTCATCGAATCTTCTGACCAATCCAATGCTCTCTAATATCTGACATGACCCGCCCCCTCCAATACAATATTAAATCTGCGCTTGAGCTCATCAAGAGCCTGAACAGAGCTGTGATAAACACAACACTACTGGCTGTTTTTTTGAAGGGGGAGGAGCAACTCTATGCCCTGCCCTGTTTTAATGCTTTAGTTCCAATTTTATCACACATAAAACAAAAATGCACATTTCAAATCACTTCACTAGACCTTTAAAGTAACCTATATGTTGCAAAGCTAATTCTGTTGTTACTTGTTAGATCATATAAAATATATATTTTTACTGACCTTGTGATGCATTCTAGTATTGATGTCAATTGAATTCCTATATGTAATTACCAGGGGCAACTAGATGCAAGTTGTCCTCCATATTGGAATGGTCAAAGCCAGTCTGTAAACACTAGAGGGTGAAATGACTGCATCCGTAACATAGTTAAATATGTGTTTGAATATGAAAAATGGCATAGCTTAATAGCCTGTAATTTTGAGTCGCATATAAAAACACTAACCACAAGAATTTAAATCTCTGCATTTCTTTTAACCTGAGTTTAAACAGAGTTGTGTCATCCTGAAAAAACATATTGATTTTTGCTGTGAGTGATGACATATTGACCATTCCAAGTAGGCGGACGCATCGATGTGTCTGGAGCGGTCAAATGTGTCATCTGTGTATACTTATCTATGGTTAATATTGACAAAGACTTAGGAAGTAGAAAGATGGCACATTTAACTATGGGAGAAAGTTAAACTGGAAATGTGGCAGAATAAGTCCATCCAATTAAAAAAAAGCTAATTACTAAATGGTAAAATTTGTAAATCAGATGCCATTATAAGGAACTTGAATGTCTAGAATACCAAACAAATTTTGCTTGAATAAGCTTTTGATAATGCCTAAATATGGGGTATCTTAGAGCATTCTTAAAAGTATAGTTTGATTAAAGATAATCATTATGTCATTATTAACATAATTATTGAAAAAAAAAACTGTTTTAAACTAACCTTAAAAGTAGCCCCGATGCAATCCGCAGGTGTAATCCATTGCTTTTGCCAGCAGCTAACTAGTTTTAGAAGCAATCAACTATCCCATATAATTGAATAAAATCAATACGATATATATCAATACAAAATGATGTCCCACTTTCCAATCAGACTGCAAGTATTCAGGCACAAATGAAAAAAAAAATAGATACACACTCAGGGGAAAAGGACAAGGCACCGTCTTCTGATATATTCTGGATGAGGACTGAGACTCACTCCACACTGAGGAATAGGTCAAAGGGGCTAAACTACACGGTGAATAATTTAAGATTCTATTAACATTTAAATTTGACATTGATTTGACATGGCGGCGCTGGAGAGAAGTGACGGGGAGCATGGAGGTGGCGAGCGAGAGGATGTGCTATGCTAATTGTGCAGATGGCTGCTTATGTTGAATGCCATATTGCAGAGTCAAGCCAAAGAATAACTGCAGTTGTTCTCAGAATTCAGCTGATTGTTCAACTGTGGGTCCGGCAGGTTGACTTGTCAAAACTTTTTTTGTTTTGTCACATGAAGGTTAATAGATATGTAGACTTATAACAGTAAAAACAGTATCATAGTATTTTTCTATTTCTATTTTTAATAATAAAGTTCCTTTGTCAAATTAGCAGTTCTTGTGTGTTTAGCCTCTTGTTGTTGAATCGCTGAATGCCTCCTCAATTGTAAGTGGCTTTGGACAAAAGCATCTGCTAAATGACTAAACATAGATTTAAAAAGAGCTATGATTAATAATATTAACAATAGCACTGATACTAATTGGCATAACAGATTAATACATTTTAATGTTTTTTTTTTTTTGTTATCTGTTGAACCACAGAGTGTTTATATTGGTGAAAACCCACAGGGAAGCTTCTCTGAAACGCCTCCATTTTGCTGACAACAGATTTAAACCATTACAAACTCAACAATTGGTGCTGGTTGCATTTTAAATTATACATAATTACACATTACAAGCAACTCAAGCTCACAGCACTTGTAGAACAGAAAGTCCATGCTGAGCAGCATTATCTGTGAACCAAGCCACTTCTACACACCGAAAACCCTTATCATGAACAACTTGCATGAAAAAAAAAAATCCTGGTGCTGTGCATCAAATTACATATTTATGATAATTACAGTAGTCTCTTTGATTTGATAATTCCACTAAACCATATTGAGTCCTCAGCCATTGTTAGAAGTTTCCTGCGACTACTAATGCTGTTTTACTAATTTTACTCATATTTCAGGCTTAGCCAGTGCACTAAAAAAGAATTAATTGGATTTAATATATTTTTAAGCTAAGTGGTTGCAAATATTTAATATAGGCTGAATTTAAACTAATTAAAGCTAATTAAAACTAATTTACTTGAGTAATGTTACTTCATTTGTTTGTTTAAATTAAACCCATATAAATTGTTTGCAGCCACTTAACTACAGTAAAGTTTAGTAAACCCAATGAATCGCTTTTTTTTCCAGTGTGTTCGTTTAGCCCCTGTAAATTATGTATGACATTTATATTTCACAACTTACAGATATTTGACTGAATAGAAGTAGTAATCAGGTTTAAAGATGTGGAGCTGGGGCTGCGGGGATAAGCTGAAAGTTGGGAGAAAAAATACAGTACATCCGGAAAGTATTGATGGCGCTTCACTTATTCCACATGTTTTATGTTACAGCCTTATTTCCAAATGGATTACATTTATTTATTTCCTCAAAATTCTACACACAATACCCCATAATGACAATGTGAAAAAAGATATTTTGAAATTGTTGCAAATGTATTAAACATAAAAAAACCTGAAATCACATGTGCATAAGTATTCAGAGCCTTTGCTCAATACTTTGTTGATGCACCTTTGGCAGCAATTACAGCCTCAAGTCTTTTTGAATATGATGCCAAAAGCTTGGCACACCTGTCTTTGGGAATTTTTGCCCAATCCTCTTTGCAGTACTTCTCAAGCTCTATCAGGTTGGATGGGAAGCAACGTGTACAGCAATTTTCAGATCTCTCCAGAGATGTTCAATCGGATTTAGGTCTGGGCTCTGGCTGGGCCACTCAAGGATATTTATTGAGTTGTTGTGAAGCCACTCCATTGATATTTTGGCAGTGTGCTTTGGGTCATTGTCCTGCTGGAAGATGAACCGTTCAAAAGCACTATGAAGCAGGTTTTCATTCAGGATGTCTGTGTACATTGCTGCATTCATCTTTCCCTCTATCCTGACTAGTCTTCCAGTTCCTGCTGCTGAAAAACATCCCCATAGAATGATGCTGCCACCACCATGCTTCACTGTAGGGATGGTATTAGCTTGGTGATGAGAGGTGCCTGGTTTTCTCCAAATGTAAGGCCTGTCATTCACTCCAAGGAGTTCAATTTTTGTCGTCAGACCAGAGAATTTTGTTTCTTATGGTCTGAGAATCCTTCAGATGCCTTTTGGCAAATTCCAGGCGGTGAGTGGCTTCTGTCTGGCCACTCTACCATACAGGCCTGATTGGTGGATTGCTGCACAGATGGCTGTCCTTCTGTAAGGTTCTCCTCTCTCCACAGAAGAATGCTGGAGCTCAGACAGAGTGTCCATTGGGTTATTGATCACCTCCCTGACTAAGACCCTTCTCCCCCGATCCCTCAGCTTAGATGGCCAGCCAACTCTAGGAAGAGTCCTGTTTGTTCCAAACATCATCCAATTCCTTTGTCTTCATGCTCTGTTTGTGCTTTGACATGCACTGTCAACCCTGGGACCTTATAGACAGGTGGTATGCCTTTTCAAATTATGTCCAATAATAATAACTATATTCATGTATATATTATATAAACTATATTTATATAATATATTATAATATATTTTTTGTTTCTCTTGCTTTTTAAAATGTTTTTTTTTTTCATAAATTTCCCAAACAATTAAATTTGATAATAATTTTAATACATCTTCATAAGTTGTTTTGTTAGATTAGCTCTAGATTTGGTTTCAGTACTGACTAATCTAATGTATATGCACAAATTTAATATTGTTTAGCTTCCTATAGAAAATAAGAATTTAAATAAGAGATTTGTGAGGGGTGTACTTATATATGCTGAGCACTGTATATGCCGCTTTCTCCTCCCAGTAGCTGTCTCAATATGGCCGTGTTAAATATCTGGGGCATCTGAACTCTTCACCCCTGTAGGTGAGTGACCTCTGTGTTGCGGGCCGTCCCGTGATTAAAGCCTCTGACACTGCTGGGAATGGATGGATGCTCAAAGCCTCACTCCACACTTCTTATCTTTGACATCCTGTTGGTCAGTGAAGACCCAGGGGCAATCGATCTATAAACCCTGCTCTCCGCAACAGGATAACCCTCTTTATTTGGCAGGGGGTCGACCCGCCTGTCAGGATCCTAAAGGTTAATATCAGTATACCGCACAGACCAGGTAACAGGAGAAGAGGAGATGAGTCTACCGGTCTGCTGTTTGATGGGTTTAGATGTGCTTGTTTTGTTTCAGTGCTTATAGGCGGTTTTGAGGGATGTAAACAAAAGCAATGGTTGCATTTCCTGTTGTACATTCTTAATTTCTATAGCTTTTGAGAATCCAAAAGAGCCACATATTGATAAATAACGTTATGATAGCTGTTTAACATTAAGTTATGACTGAATTGCATCTTGTTACAGTTATGAAATAGTTTGATAGGAAGCAGGTAATGTTCATGGGCCAATGACATGACCACATTGAAATGATCTATACTGTATAAAAGCACTTCAATTCTTCCAATGTCTTTCAGCTGTCAATATGTTTTACAGAAAATTTCAGTTATAGGCATATTTTTACATTTTCATAAATCTAAAACACTTTTGAGTTTCGCATTATACTAATGAACAGTGTCCATCATTGCTTCAAAAGAGTTTGCTATTTTATTCTTACTTTTTTAGTTTTTTTACATTATTATGCATTATATCATGTATGCATAATTTACATCATTTTGTGATGGAGATATACATTTCATAACTCATTTTGTGTTTGCATGTTCTCCCCGTGTTTTCGTGGGTTTCCTCCAGGTGCTTCGGTTTCCCCCACAGTCCAAAGACATGCGGTATAGGTGAATTGAATAAAGTAAATTGGTTGTAGTGTATGTATCTGAATGTGAGAGTGTTTAGATGTTTCCCAGTACTGGGCTGCGGCTGGAAGGGCATCCGCTGCGTAAAACATATGCTGGAATAGTTGGTGGTTCATTCTGCTGTGGCGACCCTTGATAAATAAGAGACTAAGCCGAAGGAAAAATGAACGTATGAATGAAAACACATATTTTAAAGCAAAAGTAATTAAAAAATAAATAAATAAATAAAAGTAAATGTAAAAATAATAGATAATGATATACTGTTTTCCAGTATTTATTGTATTTTTATTAAATAAATGCAGCCTTGACAAGCATTACTACGTGTTTGTCCATACTATGGTACCCGAGCACAGGGATTTTCAACCGGTGGGCTCCAGCCCACTAGTGGGCCTTAGCGATCCTGCAGGTGTGCTAGGAGATAGCTTAAAAAAAAAACTGAATTATTGTACTATATTTATTTGATTTCATTATTAAATATGGTTTATATAAAAATGATTGGTGTAATAAAGTCTATGTAATCAGTTCATAAGCGTCTCCCAGCCGTGAGTGTGTGAAATCAACAGAATCCGGAGCAAGTGCGTGTTAGCGGTGCATGACTGGATCTGTAGTTCATATAATGGCGGATTTAAAGTCGCTGGTGATTGTGACAGTAGCATATAATAGAATCGAATAGAATAGAATAGAATAGAATAGAATAGAATAGAATAAAGCTGTTTTTTTCACAGGTAATGTACAGTATGTATAATGCAGCATCCATTCAATACAACCGTACAGTATGTCGCATCGTATGTTATTCTAGCCCAGGCTTATTTTAGACATGACTTGTGTATAAATAATGAATAAATTATATACATTTATTTATTTAGATTCAAACACAAGTCATGCAACATAGATCTGCAGTGCCAGGCTGAATGTTCTAAAATAAGCCTGACACTCAGAAAGTAAAGCTAGAAGTAGAAGCTATTACTGAAAAATCTCAACTGACAGAAAGTAGGAAGTGGAAATGTCTTGCTGGCGGTCATGTTTACTCTGCCCAGCTGTCTTCCCTCTTCAGGGTGGAAAAGTTTGAGTTAAGCCCCAGTTCTGTTCAAACTCAGAGGACACACTGCAGGCGGAGGCTTACGCACACACACACACATACACACACACGCATGCACACACGCACTCGTTGCTAATGCCAGGTGGCATCCTGCTACTTCAGCACTGCCCAGAGACACACATGAGCAGGTGGCATTTAATGTCTGAGCACAGGAAAGAGCAGGAGAAGCTTGCAGGGGTGAGAAAGAAAAGGAGAAATGAGAGCAAAAGGCCAGTGCAAGTATGTTCAATAACAGCATTCTACTAAAGCAGGGTTTCTTTTCTTGTCTGTTTTAACTCGTGACCTCACGTATTTACTTGAAACACATCCTATGGTATTTACACAGTGCTGATATGTTGCTGACCTTTCAATAAATGATTTTATTGTACATCCATGATGCGAAGCTCCTGTTCCACCACATCCCAAAGGTGCTTTATTTGAGTACAGTGAATTCATTGTCCTGAAACCAGTCTGAGATGATTCAGGCTTAAGAAGATGGGTAGACTGTAGTCGTTAAGGGATGGACATGGTTATCAACAATACTCAGGTAGGCTGTGGCATTGACACAGTGCTCAATTGGTACTAATGGGCGTTGTGCGTTCACAGCATAGACTGTAAAAGATATGGATGTAGTATCCGTGACGTCACCCATAGGTTTCTGAAGAATGCAAAAAAGGTACAAGTAGTCATTTTGTTCGCATATCATCGCACCGACCAAACAAGTGCAAAGAGGCGGAGTGTGAGGAGAGCTACAGACGTGAATGGTTTGTGAGCACAATGAAGTGCACACCGTATGCCATATCATCTCATAATTGTAAGAAATAATTCCAAAAGGCAACTGACTGTGTAAAGCCACATAAAACAAAACAAAAATATGATGTATATGCCGAGTTCAGCGGTTAATCAGTTGGAATCAGCTGAGGTGAAGTGACGGCAACCAGCGAGACCTAGCTGTCACTCAAGTGGCCTTTCTTCCCCATTCTGAAGCTTGGTTCGAACTGCAGCAAATTGTCTTGACCATACCTACATGCCTAAATGCATTGAGTTGCTGCCATGTGATTGGCTGATTAGAAATTTGTGTTAACGAGCAGTTGGACCTATTAAACCTAATAAAGTGGCTGGTGAGTGTATAATAGTTCAGTCATATTATTAATAAATTAGCTGTTTAACAGTAATTATAAAACGCATATTGTGCAAGACCATATTATACATCACTAATAATATCCAATACATTATTCACCATTAATAAACAGCAAATTTGAAATGTATTAAGGCAAATTCATTGTTAATGGTTTGTTACTACTAATTGAACTCTAAACTAAAGTTACCAATACTTCTTATTTTCATCTAATTACTGTACATGTCAGAATCGAGAAAATAAACTAAAAAAAAATACTGAAAAACTCAAGACAAAAAAAAATATTACAGAAAATGTGTTAAATTATGATAAATGAAAATATGATGTATATGCCTTACACTTTTGAAAGCATTAATGCCAAACACTGTCCAACAAATGCTAACATAAGATAATACCAAATCCACTGTCATAATGTCAATATCATGATTCATTCTGCATTTGGAAAATGAGATGACTGATGTCTGCATGCTGCCTTATCACAAACCCGATCATGGATGTGGAAGTCTTTGATTTCAAAGAGCTGAATATAACCTATGCTGGCAGAATCGAAAGGCCATTTTTCCACTCTGATGACCATTTTAGAAAAAAGACCTATTGTCCTCTGCGAATAAATTACTACAGTCAATCTAATCTATTCCTCAATGTGCCATACCATTTAACACAAATGGATTTAGACTTTAATCTGTTCTGCATATTAAAGAAATGCATGGGACTCGCCATCATATTCTGCAACAACACCATTTACTGTAACTATATTTTCCTCAAGCAAACTGCATAAAGTTGTTCGAGATTAACAATAAAATTTTGCTTTAGTGTTCATTGTTTGCTGATTCATATGTGAATAAATTTTTTTGATGTGTTCATCAAAAAAAATGTATATCTTTAAAACTATTATTATATTATATACCACATATATATTTAGGTTTATTTTTGGATCTATATATGAATATTTTGAAATGCCAGAGTTTTTGTACAGAAATCTCTAAGACTCATTAAATGTGCCATAGAAAGAACATTTGGAAAAACCAAGGCATCGCTAAATAATAAGAGTACATGGAAATGACATAGGGTTCTATTTTAATGATCTAGGTGCAAAGTCCAAAGCGCATGGTGCAAAAGCATTAAGGGCATGTCCAAATCCACTTTTGCTATTTTAAGGATGTAAAAATATGCTCTGCGCCCAGGTACATGGTCTAACAGAGTTGAGCTTATTCCCTTAATGAGTTATGGGTGTGTTTTCAGCATAACGTGCATTAAACCAATAAGAGTCTCATCTCACGTTCCCTTTAAGAGTCAGTTTCCTCACGCCATGGCGCATTTGCTATTTACATGGCAGACTTTGTAAGTGGAAAAACTGAATGCTTCATGAGAAAACAGTTAAACAGACCATCTGCAGCATGCGGATAAAGAATAAGAGTCCGCCATACAGCCTCTTTACATTCTCTTTACTTTTACTCTTTACTCCTTTACTTTTGCGGAGGAGGAAAACGGTGTGGTACGCACTCCACTGAAGACATCCATTAGCATCCAAATAGCAACAAATCACCCCAAAAACGTCTTACGCCTTATTACATTGGGTGTATGATAGGGCCCAATGTCTCAAACCTCAGTGTTTCCTCATTCTCAAGTAAATCCCATGACTGTAAAATCCAGGTGAAAAAAAACAGGCCAATCTGAACAAAGCTGTGCTGACTGTGACGAATCCAGACGAGATCATTAGTATGCATGCCCCAGGCAGTGTTTAATTGGCCACAATATTTTAGTATGATTACAACAATGAACAAATTGTTGTGTATATTGTGAAATTTGCCATGTACTTTCGTAATGTGGTGACACAGAGTCACAAAATTTGACGATTTCAGGGACAGAATGCTCAGGCATATTTTTTTCCTCATTACAGCAGCATTATTGCACATTAAAGTTCAATACAGGTGTCAGAAACTGTCTGAGTAATAACTGTGACAGGGGAATAATGTGACTCACTGCATATCTTTTCACAAACTCCTGATGAGTTTTCAACTTGTATAAATGCCATGTTTGCAAACACAAGAATGGGTGTGCTGTAAGTCCTTGTCACAAAATATACAGTCCAATGGACCAAACAAATGAAGAAAACTGAATTAATGGAGTGTAACACCCTAAAGATATTGTCACTTGTTTTCCAGAGATAAACAAATTTCACATGAGGAATGATGTGAAGGTGAGTCAGTGATGATTTTATTTGAGGGTAAGCTTGCCCTTTAAGGAAAGAATAGCATCAATAAATTAACCAACTACAGTCCAATCAATCAAATGATATATCCCTTGTGTGCTGTTAGGGATGTTTTCATCCACTCTGAGGCGATTTTGAGTCTTAATTTAGTCATAGCTTTCTCAGTGTTTCAGCAAATGGAATTATTTTTGGTGACAAATCTTATTTTGACAGATATTTAGCAAAAATGCCAACCATGTTAAAATTAAAATATCAACAATACACAAATTTACTACTCTTTTGTTATGTTTGTGGCTTTTTTTTTTTTTTTTGCCCCATTAACTTCCATTATAATGACATTTTTTGATTGCAAAGCCATGACTCTACATAAACTTACATTATGATTATGAGAACATTTGGCTTTCAGGAAATAATAAACCCCAAAAATGGTCTTTACAACACACTTTTTGTGAAATATGTAGCTCCGTTACAAGATCACGAGTCTCTCTTTCTTGAAAAAAAAGGGTCATTCATATCCCTTGTGTATTGATTAAATTGACTACCCTTTCGTTATGTTGGTGACTGTGTTTTGCCCCTTTGACTTCCATTATAATGACATTTTTTGATTGCAAAGCCATGACACTACATAATCATAAATTTGGTTTTCCCAGTTAGAAAGAGGTGAAAATCGCTATTGTTACTGTTAATTATCATTTGCAGTGATGATTAGCTTTTTGTGTAGTATGTGTATGTATAAGAGAGAGAGAGAGAGAGAGAGAGAGAGAGAGCAAGAGAAACCTGCACACTTACCTTGATATGTCTGATCTAAATCTAAATAAGCAGCTCAGCTCTCAGAACACAGTAAACATAGTAAGTGTATTTATGCACGCACACTACAATTTGTAGTTTTACTCTATAGAACTCCATTTAAAAGCCAGAAATGTTTTTGCACAGGCCTATCTAAAGGGTTAATGGTGACAACAGATGATCAGCTATAGAAATGACTTATTTGACCTCTTCCCAACAGAGTAAACCATCAACAATCAAGAATGCATGATTATATGGTGTCATGACTTTGCAATCAAAAAATGTAGTTATAATGGAAGTCAATGGGGCAAAAACAGCCACGAACATAGTGAAAGGGTAGTCAATTTAAACAATACACAGGGGATATAGAAAGAGAGACTCTCGGCCTTGTAATGGAGCTACATATTTCACAAAAAGTGTGTTGTAAGACCATTTTTGGGGTTTATTATTTCCTGACAGCCAAATGTTTTCTTTCACAGTGAATCTTGGAAAATAGGTTGTGGTCAACCATCAATAATTCAGACAGACTGCATGTGTGCTGTATGCGGAAAGGTGACAGCTTTACGCTGGGAATGAAGAGCTGCCGACTTATATTCTAGATGGGATGTCAAATGATTTCGCAATCGTAGAGGTTAGGAGGTCACACAGAAGAGCTGTCAGTTCCTGAAGTTTAGTGCTGAAACAGTGCTGCAGTTTGTTGATTATAAAACACTTAAGCAAGTAGTGTTATGAAAATCTATACTGTATATAAAACAAAATGGGATTAAGTGGACATGCTGTCTGGTCTGGGAGAGAGTTTAGGCATTTAAATGCAGTAGACACTGGAGTGAAGGGTTGCTGTCCCTGCCAAGATGAATAGCCATGCATTTATTTGATTAAGTCCATTCTCAGCACTGAGCTGTACAGCATACTAAAATAAAGCAGAGAGCCAAGACAGCAACAACATAAAAATGGTAAGGGTATTAGTTTTCTTTCTTTCTTTCTCTTTCTTTCTTTCTTTCTTTTTTCTTTCGTTGATAAAACAGGAACCATATCTATTATATCTTGAATTGACACGCACTTTAATAAGCACGTACATTTATTAATTTATTTAAATTTACTGCATTTAAATGACATCATCCATTTAATAAATTCATGCATTCCCTACAAAATAAAACCTCCATATTTACAGGCTAAAAATGCATGCTAATCTCCTGGGGCCACATGTATCAACTCTGCTTATGCACAAAAACTTTGCATACGCCAGATTTTACGCTCAAGTTTGGATTTACTAACGATAAAATTAACGTGAGAATGTGCGCTGCTCCACGCCAACTTCACTTCTGGCGTACGTGTATTTCTTGTGTGTGTTTGTTTTATTTCCATTGGCGACTCCTATAGGTAATTATGTAAATTGCACACTACAAAGTATCAAAATCAACTGCCAAATCACAAAAACTGCTTTCTTTCATCTGAGAAATATCGCTAAATTACGAAGTATGCTACCCATCTCAGATGCAGAAAAGCTAGTCCATGCTTTTATGACTTCATGGCTGGATTACTGTAATGCTCTGTTTGCTGGCTGCCCAGCATCCTCTATTAATAAACTTTAGCTAGTACAAAATGCAGCAGCCAGAGTCTAGAAAATTTGATCATGTCACCCCAAATTTATCCTCCCTACACTGGCTGCCTGATAAGTTTCGTATTGAATTTAAAATATTGCTTCTTACCTATAAAGCTTTAAATAATCTAGCTCCTGTTTATCTAACCAACCTTCTGTCTCACTACAATCCAACCCGTTCTTTAAGATCTCAAAACTCAGGGCTTCTGGTAGTACCTAGAATAGCAAAGTCAAGTAAAGGAGGTCGAGCCTTCTCATTTATGACTTCTAAACTCTGGAATAGCCTTCCTGATAACGTTAATCTCCCAATTCAAAACTAGATTAAAAACCTTTTTAAAAATCTTTTTAGTAAAGCATCCACTCAGTGCATCACTTAGCGGAATGATACATGAATGTGCTTCACACAGGTTTCTTCATCTCATTTATATACACTATGAACAGCAGCTACACTAATTATTCTCTTTATTCTATATTTCCACCTGGGGATACTCATGCCGAGGTCCTCAGACTATGCAGTGCCACTGATTCGATCCAAGACCAGCGATGAGATGATCCCAAGGTTTCCATAATCCTGGACTGGCTGTATCCTGAGCAGCTGCTGTGGTGGTCATGGAGGAGTGGAGAGCATGAGACTGTTCCTGTGACGCTCCAGGGACAGACGAGTCTTCGCTGAGGCCAGCTTCCAGCCTCCGGTGCTTAGACTGCAGCTCTGCACAAGATGTTTGGCCAGCGGAGAAATGGTCATACCATCTGAGCCTGGTTCTCTCAAGGTTTTTTTTTCTTCACTTTCGCCAATTAGTGAAGTTTTTTCCTCGCTGCTGTGGCCACTGGCTTGCATGGTTCGGGATCTGTAGAGCTGTGCATCGATGGATTTGCTCTTCAGTGTTTGGACTCTCAGTAGTGATTATTAAACCACTCTGAACTGAGCTGAACTGAACTTAAACACTAAAAACTGAACTGACACTTTCAATTTACTATAATCTTATATGTGAAGCTGCTTTGACACAATCTTCATTGTAAAAGCGCTATACAAATAAAGGTGAATTGAATTGAATGGTGTACTATTTCCGGTAGAGATTTAAACTGTCGAACCATCTGTACTCTAAGCACTAATATTGTCCACAATACATTGACGTGAATTCGATTAGTACTACAAACTCAGGTAAAAATGTAAACAAATAACAAACATGGCGGACACTCAAGACCAACCATGAAGTAGAGATGCTTTGGTATAGTTATTTCAATAACTATTAATTATTATCTAGCCAACTGGTGAATATTTAAATCGCATTTTCCATGTTATGTTTCATCTGAAACAACAATGTAAATTTATAAAACGAACTGAGATTTCTCTGCATGGAAGACTTGTGAATGGCAAATTAACCTGCTGCTGCATCTTCAATAATGTAGGTAATTAAATTTGAAAATTATTGAGATGTTGAGAGGATTGACAAGACGTAACTGGTCAATCGGTGCTTTTAAAAACACTATTGATTGGGTTTAGGAAAGTGGGTGACGTTGGTCAATTGGTGGCTTTGAAAACAATATTGTTTGGGTTTAAGGAATGGGTGACGATGGTCAATCTGTGCTTTTGAAAACACTATTGGTTGGGGTTCAGGGAAGTGGGTGACGCTAGTCAATCTGTGCTTTTGAAAACACTATTGATTGGGGACGGAGGAGGGTGGGTCAGTTGATCGGTCAGTCAAGTCAGTCATTCAGTCAGTTAGTCAGCAGCCTCTGGTGGATTTACTCGAGAACAGCAGGCGTGTATGTCACTCGCAAGAGAAATCTGAGATCTCAAAAAGCACACACAGTGGCCGTTGGTGAATTCTGAAAAAAACAACTGCAAAAAAACGAACCTCCTGGAATGATTTTCGCGCTCTCCAGAAATGTATATATCGCGATGATATACACAGAATGTATATCAGAATGAGCCTGGGTTAGAAATAAAACGTAGGTTGGTCAAAACGTTGTCCCAACAACGTTGTCTTTTTAGAGAGCAATTGTGTGACTATTTCTGTTTGCTTGTTGTTCTGTTTAATTTGATTGATCACATGCTTCAAGTTTATTATTTGTGCACACTGACCTTGTTCAACTTCAAAATATAAGTTAACTGAAAAGGGAAGACTGCTTTTTATGCCGTCAGGTAGAAATACAAAAACAGAGAAAAAAAAACTGTTCTGTGCATTAATTTCGGCTTATGCAATCACATCAGAGAGACACTGACACACAGTCGAAGTGAGATGGCAGACCTGAGGAACTTTCCCTTTGTTTCATTGGCTTTGGAGATGGGTAAATCCACAGATGCAGGACCACCTGTTTCTTGAGGAGCTCTAGCTGGATGCTCATTATTCCACATACAACACACACTCCGCCATGTGTGTGAGATGCACCTTCAGTTCTGTCAATGAAAAGCCCTGTGGGACAGCAGCAGATGTCTCTGGCTGTCAGTCACAGTCACCTGAGCATAACCTGCTAGATCAAGAGCATTTCATGAACATAAAGCATGTGAAGAGTCACTCACACAGGTGCATAGAGAGACAAATGTTCAATGATTCACTGCTTCAATTCTAGAGAGCTGACCAGCTGGATATCACAGGAAGAGTCCACAGCAGGAGGAGAAATTATGCTGTCATATGAGAGACTTGAGTTTTTGTGTGAAATGTAATGCAGCACTGCAGGTATTCTTTATAAAGAAGACCATTCTTCAATGTACAACTGCATACACTGTGACAGTAAGTGTTATTATTGAGGCATTTTAGCAATAAAATCAGAGCAACAATTTCATGACTCATTTGAATACGTTTGCTTAAAAATTTATTTAATTGATTATTTTATCTAGTGACGTTATCAATGATTTAAACAAATAAAATATATAAATTTATTTATAAAATAATAATTATGTTATAACAAAAATCTGTTGGTATATCAACTATAAACATTACAGTACATTAATAGCGACATAAGCATGCACTAACAAAACTTTATAAGCAATTGAAGTTTTGTAATTGTATAATTCAATGATTTAAACCATACAATTAATAACATTCAAATATTTTATTACGCAATACGGTCACATTGTGTAGTCATGTAATTAATAATAAAAGCAATAATTCCTAAAAAAAAAAAAAAAAAAAAAAATTAATTAAATAAATAAATAAATAAAATAAATTAATAAATAAATAAATATATATATATATATATATATATATATATATATATATATATATATATACATACAAACATATACACATGCATACTGAAGGTTTATTATTATTATTATTATTATTATTATATATATTAATAATAATAATAATTATAATAGTAATAATAATGGGTGACTGGTTCGAGCCTCGGCTGGGTCAGTTGGCGTTGCTGTGTGGAGTTTGCATGTTCTCCCTGCGTTTGTGTGGGTTTCCTCCGGGTGCTCCGGTTTCCCCCCACAGTTCAAAGACATGCGGTACAGGTGAATTGGGTAAGATAAATTGTCCATAGTGTATGTCTGTGAATGAGTGTGTATGGATGTTTCCCAGAGATGGGTTGCAGCTGGAAGGGCATCCGCTGCGTAAAACATATACTGGATAAGTCGGAGGTTCATTCCGCTGTGGCGACCCCGGATTTAAAAAGGGACTAAGCCGAAAAGAAAATGAATGAATGAATAATAATAATAATAATAATAATAATAATAATAATAATAATAATAATAATAATAATAATAGTAAAGTCGGCTAATAGCCCAGTAGTTAAGTGTGCTGACGTATAGCACCATGGTCCTCACGGCGACCCGAGTTCAATTCCTGACTCGAGGTCCTTTGCCGACCCTTCCCCTCTCTCTGGGCATCACTGTGGCGCAGTGGGTAGCACGATCGCCTCACAGCAAGAAGGTCACTGGTTCGAGCCCCAGCTGGGTCAGTTGGCATTTCTGTGTGAAGTTTGCATGTTCTCCCCGTGTTTGCGTGGACAGGTGCTCCGGTTTCCCCTACAGTCCAAAAACATGGTGACTAATAAACACAGGGTGACTAATAAAGGGACTAAGTCGAAAAGAAAATGAATGAATTAATGAAAATGATGATGATGTTTATTGTTATTAATATTATTAGTATTACTAATTATTATATTTTATTATTATTTTTATGTATTTTTCTTTTTATGTTTGTTTTTCTAAAATATATGGTCAAAGATAAAATTAAATCAAATAAAAACAATAAAAATCATAATAATTACTAACAATAATGATTGTTTAATAATAGTAATAATAATAATAATAATAATAATTATTATTATTATTATAATTATAATTATTATTATTATTAATATTATTATTATTATTATGTATTTATTTTTTGTTTTGTTTTTCAAAAATATTCTATGGTCAAAGATTCTGCCTTTGCTGTCTACAGTACAATGCAGTTCACTCTGGTTTGGGACACAAATCTGATAATCTCAAATATGCCTAAACTGTGTGTATTAAGCAAGTCTAGCTTGACTTTTTAAGAAACAGAATTACAAAAAAAGCAGCTGACTATGCATTCCTCAGGGATAAAGCTATTAAAGAACAAAGAGTACAATATAGGACAATTATATTTTAAGGAGCCACTTGGGGACAAAAAAAAAATCATAAGTTTGAAAAACTCTGGAAGAACACTGCATGCCCTTCTCTGGTTTTCTCTTGTCTTTTTAGACAGTACATTTGGTCTGACAGCCCTCAGACTGGCCCCCAATTGTGCTTCTTATCAGTGAGTCACGCTTTTCAATTTCTTTACTGCCACAGAGGAACTGTTACCAAAGAGCCAAAAAGAAAGAGAGAGAAAGAGAGAGAGTCCAAGTACTAAAAGTCAAAAAGTGAATAACTGCACAAGCTGACCTCTCCTGTTCCAGAGTCCGATAAAATGTCTTCAGCTCGGTGCTTTTCATCCATCATAGTTTGAAAATAAATAAAAAAAAATCAAAATGCTGGAATGTGTAGCAGATGTACTGTACTTTGCCGCTCCACCTCTATTAAAAAGCACCATTTCTAGAAGCATTACAGCATTACAGGACAAAAGATGACACTGATTGTGCATGTAACTTATCAAAAATTTCCATGAAAATACATTCTAATGCACAGTAGCTTGTAACTCCTGTCAGATTCATGAGGTCACTTCTTGCAATGCTTTGTTTGACCGTGTCCAGAAACGCTGATCTCTGACACTCACAGCTAAAAATACTGTTATACTGACACCACAGACAAGCGTGTGATATTGTTATAATGCAAAGGCATTAAAAACAATCAAACTGACAAGCCAGAGAAAAATCAACAACAGTGCTTTATAAATTATGAATGAAGATTCACCAATTCACATGCAATGACTGATGAAAAAGGCTTGACTTTTTCTGTGTGAAAAATAACATGGAAACTAATGGTTGAATAGGCGATCTCTAATGCAATGCAGAGTTCTTTGATTTTGACTCGCCGACAGGTTTTGAGAAATCGCAGTCAAACGCCTAAAATGACAGGAAAATCTGTGCTCATTCACGCACTATGAACCACCAATGAGTTGCCGCCACCCGTGAGATACTTGGCGTGCTAAATATCTGGAGCTGTCAGTGATTCAAATCATGCCATGTGAAATGTTTTCTGATTGAAAGTAACATCAGCGATCACCTACTGCCAATGAGAGAGCAGCATCCACTAGTATGGGTACCTGCAGGTCAGAGGGAGGTAGGGGAGGAGTTAAAAGTGCTTCTTTTCGGTCTATTTGGACCCAAGAAATGGAGGAAAATCTAGTGGAACTTTGGCAGGGGCACCCGTGTCTGTTTAATATGTCATCTGAGCAATATTACAACCGGGTCGAAAAAGAAAAAAGAGAAATAGATAATTTCCTTCAAAATTTCAAAATTTTGCTTCATGTAAGCAAAATAAGTGCATTTTCTACTCTATTAAAGGCTTCTTTCCCATTATGTAGTTAATAATATAATATAATATGTCACCTTGTGTTGTTTCAATGTCTTTTCTCACGTGTGTTTGATTGTGAGAGACGTTATCGGACCGAGACAAAGTTGTCGGCGATTCTTCCTATTGTAAAGTCATTCAGTATAAAACCCCATCACTGATCCATCCTACAGTGTAAACACAGCAGTGACGAAACACACCCAGACAGTCATGCAGTGTGAAAACACCTGTGACATGACTACTTTGAAAATCATGCAGTCTGAACTCAGCATTAGGGTTAATTATGAACAAACCCAGGCAAAGTTTTACAATAAAATGTTTAACCCAGCTTTTGGGTTTTTTCCAAATTTGACCAAAACGAACCACTAGGTTATGTCTACTTTAAAAAAACAGCTTGAAGTTTAAAGGGTACTGTGGTTTATTCACCTTTTACTCCTCTTAATTTTTTTTTTTTTTCCTTTTTTCTGCTGAACACAAAAGAAGATATTTAGAACAATGCTGGAAACTGATAGCCACTGATATCCACAGTGTTTTGTTACGACCTTCTTTCAAGTTCATTATGGTTTGGGCTGTAACACTATGTTTCCAGCATTCTTTAAAATATCTTATTTTGTGAATGGTGGGTAAATGCGTGAATATACAACAATGTATACACAAAATATGGTAACATTTACTTAAAGGGTGTGCTTATAAGATCATCATGAATATGAATGACATAGCTTGAGATGTCTTTATGACAACTTGACATAAACTAGTACACAACCCGTTTTATTTTTTTTTTATGAAAACTTGACATTATAGACAACATAACTAGTCATAAATCTGTCATAAACATGATTGTCATGAGGCTATTACAATTGTGTCATGAATTTTCTAACAGCATCATTCATATTTTTCTTGTACTAGTGTTCAAATTAAATTTGTCATTAAAATGTCATTAAATGTCATTTATATTCTATATTCCTTATTTGTACTGTTAAAAATGTCAACAATGCACATATTGCTTATAAACCATCCATCCATCCATCTCCTCATATCCATCTATCCATATCTATCTGTCTGTCTGTCTATTTTTTTTTGTTTACTTTATTTTCCACTTATGTCCTTCTGTCTTCCTGTGTCGATATGCATGTTTGTATATATGTATGTACAGTTGAAGTCAGAATTTTTAGCCCCGTTTATTTTTTTCCCCAATTTCTGTTTAACGGAGAGATTTTTTCCAACACATTTCTAAACATAAAAGTTTTAATAACTCATCTCTGATAACTGATTTATTTTATCTTTGCCATGATGACAGTAAATAATATTAGACTAGATAGTTTTCAAGACACTTCTATACAGCTTAAAGTGACATTTAAAGGCTTAACTAGGTTAATTATGCTAACTAGGCAGGTTAGGGTAATTAGGCAAGTTATTGTATAACAGTGGGTTGTTCTGTAGACAATAAAAAAGAGGGGCTAATAATTTTGACCTTAAAATGATGTTTAAAAAATGAAAAACTGCTTTTATTCTAGCCAAAATGAAGCAAATAAGACTTTCTCCAGAGGAATAAAATATTATCAGACATACTGTGAAAATTTCCTTGCTCTGTTAAACATCATTTGGGAAATATTTAAAAAAGAAAAAAAAATTCAAAGAGGGGCTAATAATTCTGACTTCAACTGTATGTACTCCGAGCTCCTGAAAACCACAAAAATTAATTCATCTCATTCTGATTCTGATTAAAATATTAAATATGATATTGGATTATAATACTGATGTACAATTACTTTTCAAAGTGTTGACACTTGTAAGGAGAAATTTTAATGACAAATTATTTTAGTTCAATTAAAAAAGTGAACAGAAAAATATTCATGACATAGTTATCATGGCCCTTTTTACAAACGCATGACAATGTTTATGACAGATTTATGACAAGTTATGCTGTCTTGGAAATCAATGAAATTAAAATGAAATAACTGAGCAAAAGTAGCTCAGTGGTTAGCGCTGTTGCCTTACAGCAAGAAGGTCACTGGTTCGAGCACCGGCTGGGTCAGTTGGCATTTCTGTGTGGAGTTTGCATGTTCTCTCTGTGTTTGCATGGGTTTCCCCCACAAGTCCAAAGACATGTGGTACAAGTGAATTGGGTAAGCTAAATTATCCGTAGTGTATGTGTGTGAATGTGTGTATGGGTGTTTCCCAGTGATGGGTTGCAGCTGGAAGGGCATCCACTGCGTAAAACATATGATGGATAAGTTGCCGGTTCATTCCACTGTGGCGACCCCTGATTAATAAAGGGACTAAGCTGAAAAGAAAATTAATGAATGTATGAATGAATGAATAACTGAGCAAGCAAGATGAGAATTAAATGAATTGTTACTCAAAATATTAGGCAGTATGTAGCATATATTGAACAATATGCACATTTAAATAGGCCAACATCATCTGAAAACATCTGAAAGATAACAAAGACACCTGATCACATCAATACACATAAATATGTGGAGTGAGAGATTGAAAATAGAGGTGAATATTCGCTTCACTGACAAACGTGATCTTTAACAGCATCATGCTATTTTTGAAACTCTTGGTACTGAATAGCGACCTCACTTGATTAGCTCAATAGAAGCTCTGATGACTCACTGAAGATGACAAGAGGACATCAGGCTGGCGGAGATGAAGACTCCATGTCTCATCTACGTTTAATGACAGTGACGACAACAGACACAATGTCATTAGAGGCATTGTTACTGTATAGCCCTGGCATTCAGAAAACGCCTGCGGGTCTACATCGGACTCATCAGGACTGAGCAGCTGGTGGTTTAGAAGATGACATGATCAGAGGCAGTCATGCATAAAATAAGTTAATGCTAAGCAGTTATCAACTACACTGAAGCTTAAGGCAAATCGTGAGTCATGGAAACAGATTTGTAGAAAATTTACAACAGTTTGAAAACATTAATAGAACACTGTTGATATGGCAGTAGCATGAGGTTAAACAATAACCAGTGGAAAAATAACCAATAAGCAGTTGTAGACATGGATGGAGAGATGGATGGGACATGCAGACAGAAATATGGATGCATGGATTGATGGATGGATGAGTGGACGGAGAGATGGAGGGATGGACGAAGGGATGGATGGATGGATGAATGGATGGATAGATGGATGGATGGACGGAGAGATGGCTGGATGGATGAATGGATGGACGGAATGATGGATGAACTGACAAATGGATGGATGGATGGATGGATGGAGCAACAGAGACAACTAATGTATGGATGGATCAACATAGATGATGTATGGATGGATGGATGGAATAACAGAGATGATGGATGGATGGATTGACAGGAAGAAAAACATACAAAAATGAGGATGAATGGACAATGACAGATAGGTGGGTTGGTGGATTCATGGAGCAACAGACACAAATAATGTATGGATGGATCAACTTAGATGATGTATGGATGGAATAACAGAGATGATGGATGGATGGATTGACAGGAAGAAAAACATTCAAAAATAAGGATGAATGGACAATGACAGATTGGGTTGGTTGGGTTGGTGGATTCATGGAGCAACAGAGACAACTGATGGTTGTATGGATGGATGGATGCATAAATGGATGCATAGATACGCAGATGGACAGATGGAGCAACAAAGAGAATTGATTGATGGATGGCTGGATGGATGGATAGAGGAACAGAGACAACTAATGGACAGATGGATGGAGAAACAGAGATGATGGATGGATGGATGGATGGAATAACAGAAATAATTGATGGATTGACTGACACAAAGAAAAACAGACAAGAATAAGGATGGATGGACGATGACGGATGGGTGGGTTGGTTGTATGCAGCAACGTTGTTGCATGAAGCAACAAAGACAACCGATGGTTGGATGGATGGATGGATGGATGGATGGATGCATAGATAGATGCATATATGCACAGACGGACAGATGGAGCAAGAAAGAGAACTGATGAATGAATAGATGGATGGATGGAGCAAGAGAGACAACTAATGAATGGATGGATGGATGCATACTGTAGATGCATATATGCACAGACGGACAGATGGAGCAAGAAAGAGAACTGATGAATGAATAGATGGATGGATGGATGGATGGATGGATGGATGGAGCAAGAGATACCACTAATGAATGGATGGATGGATGGATGGATGGATGGATGGATGGATGGATGGATGGACAGATGGATGGACGGATGGATGGACGGATGGATGGACGGATGGATGGATGGATGGATGGATGGATGGATGGATGGATGGATGAAATAACAGAGATGATGGATGGATGAATTGACCAGAAGAAAAACAGACAAAAATAAGGATGGATGGACGACGACAGATGGGTGGGTTGGTGGATACATAGAGCAAAAGAGACAACAAATGGATTGAGAGATGGAGCAAAAATAGACAACTGATGGATGGATGGATGGATGGATGGATGGATGGATGGATGGATGGATGGATGGATGGATGGTGATAATGGAATGATGGATTGACAGGAAGACAAACAGACAAAAATAAGAACGGATGAATGATGCCAGATGGGTGGGTTGGTGGATGCATGGAGTAACAAAGACAACTGATGGATTAACAGATCAAGCAAAAATAGATAACAGATGGATGGATGGATGGATGGATGGATGGATGGATGGATGGATGCATGGATGGATGGATGGTGTAACAGTTGTTTTCCACATCTCAAATGTACAGCATTAATGTAGACGTATTTGAATTAAACTGTGGATGAAAACACTCAAAGAAAGTGCTGAAATTCTTTATGGTTGTAATACAGATTTAATGTGGCTCCAAAGAGCAATGAATTCCCATCCTGAACCACAGAGATGTGATCTGCAAGCTGTCAGTGGGAGATTGTGCATGAGGTAGGGCGCTCCGGCGACTGCATGGAAACTCAGGGAATTACAGATCTGAGCGCAGGGACTGTAGAAGTGAGCTATTATTCCCTTTTCGAGATTCTATGGCCTAAAAGTAAAGTTTTGAGCATGTTTTTCAGTCTCTCAGGGTGCTTCCACGCTACAGACAGAGTTTCAAACTTAAATTACCTGTGGACCACAAGCATTGTGTTTGTGTCAACAAGCACATACTTCAGTGGCAGACAGACTTTAAGAGTGCTTTAAGAGTTGTAAAGTGCCAAAGTAAACAGCTGCAGCTAGAACTCACAATGATACTCAACTCGATGATACAAACACACTGTGGTTTAGGGATAGAACGTGGGGTGAAACTCAAGTTTGAAGTATGACAATAGTCTACGCATAAGACAATCTGATTCAAAACCACACATATTTTGAATATCACATGTAAAGTCTGCTGTCATAATGACAAAACGTGACCAGAAATTACACCGACATGGTAATCTATCAATCTTGAGAAGTGTGCTGCAAAACTGCTGTCAACCACCCACTTTTCTCAAAGCCAATCTGAGCTGAAGTGCATATCAATCAAAATGAAGTGAGCTGTGGAGAAATTAGCTCATTTTATGACTTTGTTCTTTTATTCTTATTTAATGTATGCTACGTTTGTGACAATAGCATCACAAAATGAAATTGCAAAAATTATAATGACTGTTTTCAAACAGGTTTTTTGATACACCTCTTGTCTATAATTGGCAATAATAATAATATTAATAATAATAATAATAATAATAGCTTATTCCAGTCAAGGTTACAGTACATTTTGTGAAACATTAAATAAGTACATATTGTAAAATATTACTATGATTTAAAATATATTTATATTCAACATTCTGAAAACGTAGCCCTATTTACAGTTCTGGAGATCGCAAATGATGTAGCCAGTGGAAACTATGGTTGCATTTCGTCTATAAAATGAATGCTATGGGGCGGTATGATGTTGTTCCTTTTCGTGTTTACCAACTGACTGCTTACCTCTATATGGACGGCTTTTCCACTGTTACCAGTTTGTCCAGTGGCTCGCCATGTATATCGCCGGACTTGAGATGCAGAGAGGAGTTGACCGTGACAATGGGGTTTGAATCTGGTGAATAACGATTCAAGAAAGCAGGTAAGACAAAAAAAGAAGGTAAAAATTAAACAAATAAGTAAATAAAAGGGTGAAAATGTGGTAAAACCTTAAAACGTGGTAAAAATGGGTTTAGGGAAGTAGACGGACGCTGGTCAATTATCGCTTTTTAAAACACTAATGGTTGGGCTTAGGGAAGGGGTGGGTGGGTGTATCCGCAGGGGCAGATTTAGTTTTAGTTTTTTTGGGGGGCCCTACGCAATCCCAGCCATGGGGCCCAAAAGTTCTAAAATGCACATTTTGTACTTTAATTTATTTTTAATTGATTAATTTTGCTTTTTTTTCTTATATCACTCATTCTCCTTTTCTATATTTTGTCTTAATGCAAAATATTAATACCAACATGTAAAGCATCTTGTAAAACTTTTTAAATGATTTGTTTTCCTAACATAAATTCACATCTAAAAAATTATATATATATATATATATATATATATATATATATATATAAACTATTTTGTTTTTAAAACTAAATCTTTACCTAATTTGACTGCTGGACTTCTCCATGGGTGAGGGTAGGGGACACATTTGTGCAGATGTAACAAGCATTAACCTTTATTTTTTTAGACACTGCTCATACAAAATATGATATAAAATGATGTTATATATAATTTATATGTATAATTTATAATTCTAGGTATTTATTTGGGGGCCCTCAGATTTCCAGGGGCCCTAAGCGGCTGATTATCTTGCTTATTGGTTAAATCTGCCCCTGTGTATCTATCGGTATATCAGTCGGTCAGTCAGTCAGTCGACAGCAACCTTTGGTGGATTTACATGAGAAAAGCAGATGCGAATGGCACTCACGAGAGAAATTTGACATCTCAAAAAGCATACAGAGTGGCTTCTGCTGGATTTGCGCAAACAAAAACTGCTAAAAACGTACATCCTGAAACATGCTTGACACTATTCAGCAATGTATGTAGGGGTGCATTTTCAGAATTTGCCTGGGTTGTTTATATTGGATAGATTTTTTAAAAATACTTTTGATTTCAGCATTATTACTCCAGTCTTCTGTCTCATGTAATACTTCAGAAATAATTGTATCATGCTAATATGATGCTTAAGAAACATTTATTAATAGTATTTTTATTAAATAATATAAAAAAAAATTTTGTAAAATATTTTGATTTTTGTTAACATTTTTTAATCATTTGAATTTTTTTTTAAATATATTATTTATGTTTTCTGTCCCTTTTGATCAATCAAGCAGAATAAAAATATTAAAGCAAATAATTTAAAATATATTATTGTAACCTACATTAAAGATCTCATGAAGTAATTTTAAATATTCCTTTTTATTCGATGTTTGACATGATCTCAACCAAACCCCGAAGAGAGGGCAGGACATAGTGGAGCTCCTCCCCTTTTAAAAAACAGCCAATAGTGTTGTGTTTTTATCCCCGCTCTGCCAGGAAAATTGATAAAGCTCAAGCGCATCAAAACAAGCAAAGCAAATGAGAAGTGTCTTGAAGGGGCAGGGCTTATTAGATACTAGAGAGCATTTGATTAGTTATAATTTGTTGAGAAACAGTAGCTTGAGGTGACGTGAAAAAATTTGTTACACTCATTTTTGAGATTGTTTTAGAACAATCGCTTTGGGAAGAATAACTAGGAATAATAAGCAACAAAACACAGTCAAACTTCTAACTCTACAAACAAGCGTGTCTATGACTATACAGACAAAACAGAATAATAGCGTAAGAAAATATCAGTTTGCAACATCAAGCAGCGTTATGAGTTGTTTTTAACGTCTAAAAATAAATGGAAGTGAATGAGACCGAAAGTCTCGAGCCAATAAAATTCAAATGGCTGCACCCGCTCATACGCAAAGAATAAGGTCAATAAGGTTTATGTCTTCTAAATGCTAATTTTATCACTGTTTTGGAGCACACTAGCTTATAGATATCTTAAAAACTAACAATACTGATACTAACATCTAAAAAACTTTATTTTATTTTCATGAGACCTTTAAAATCTAGATTTGCAGCATAATAATTTGCAACCAATTAAAATGCGATTCAACCAGCCATAAGATTGAATAGTGACTGTAAATGTTAAAATATGCAAACATTTATAGACTAAATACATCGGGTAAATCTATTTTAGCATTAACTTTAAATTCTGATTGTCACTGATGACAGGAGAGGTGCTTGTGATGGCATTTCTAAAGAGCTCACTTCATTTTCCAATTTGCATTGCTTAATGAACTATCCACTTGAAATGATGTTGTGATTGACTCGGCTCAGCTCAAGAGGAAAAGAGCGAGCGAGCAAGAAAGAAAGAGCGAGAGAGACGCAGAATAAATAAATGAGAAAATCTATCCTACTACCTAATATTTGGAAATGAGCAAGCTCAAAGCACTGGCATTTATCAATCAGTGTGTGTGTGTGTGTGTCGTAAAATGTGTGAATCAGCCACTTCGATAAATTCCAAAGAGAATAAATATATATCCTGATGTTTCCTCTGCATCACTGAAGCAGATTAAATAATCACAGTCCAACAGACACCAGACAATCAACAGAGTTCTGACAGGAGCCAATGATCCAGGCCTCATAAATTACACCCCCAAAGGGATGTTCTTAGGACACACCATTGAGCAATTCAATGAGATTTAGAAACACTTACTGATGAGCTGCAAAATGTTTGCGATGAAAAGGGAAAAGGCCTGTATCTGTGTAAGTAGGGTTGTGATTTCCTATATCCCATTAGCGCTCTCCATAAATAGCTTTCTCCCTGTGTGTCTTGAGTGTCATCAACCTGATCTAGGACATTTATCATGGAAGGAGAGTTTGTAAAGTGACATCTTGCTAGGCTGATCTCCAGACTGTTGGAGCAATTTTCCACACTTTCCGTGATCCGCTCCCTCTAGTAAGTCTGGAGGTTAAGACAGTGCGGTCAATGTCAAAATCTGCTTGACTTTCCTTCAGACACCACTAGGTCACTGATGTAACTAAAAATAGTACTATGAATGTAATCGCATTTTTCATCAGGCCTTACAACATAAAGCTGACTCCATTAGTGTCAAGGAAAGGCAACTGTGGCATTGCATCTGGGCTAAAAAAAAAGTAGACTACAGCAAAGACAGCCAAGTTGCAGGACTACAGTCTGCGCCGGCATGAGAGGAAATAAGAATCAGCAGGTATTAATAGTGCGTATTCAGACCTCAAAATAGAGAAATCAAAACTAGGACTTCAGATTTACAGACTTTAAACAAACCAGAGCTTGTTTACTATTTTGAATATCGTGAATGATTTTTTTTTTACTTTTCATTGTAGAGGACTCATAGTGTTATGAAGATATTCATGTATTGAAATGCTAAGATGATATTCAGGTGTCATTAAATCCCCATCAGCTTTAGACAATACATACATGGCTGTTTATTAACATGTTTTTGTCAGCTACATATGGTCACTGATGCTGTTTTCTAGGTTTATTAGACAGATGTATGCATTGAAGACCAGAAACAATTTAAAGTCTATTTTTTTTAAAGCGCAATACCCCAAATTTATACAACATTAGCATTTTAACCAAAAGTAAGCCTACATATAACATTATTACTGTTTTTTTACCATATATACTGTATTTGATACAGCAACAAAAAAACAAAAAAAACAATACTAATATTAAACTTTTTTTAATGAGATATCGTATCGTTAGTTCAGTATCAAGATATGTATCGAATGATGACTTGAGTGTATCCTTCTGCTCCTAGAATTTAGTGTAAATGCTTATGTTAAAATTCTATAATGCCAATCAGATTGACAAAGTTTTTTTTGCGATTGCTTTGATTATAATATATTTTATAATTTGTTCATAAAATATATAGAAAAGATATGACATGACATTTATAAAACTGCAAGTCAATTTTGTAAATATTAAATGCAACATGAGTATGATATGACACCATGCAAAGCTGAAAGCAATATATAACATGTATTTATACATACACTACCTGACAAACGTGTTGTTGCCTATCCAAGCTTTAGGAACAACAAATAATAACTTGACTTCTAGTTGATCATTTGGTATCAGAAGTGGCTTATATGAAAGGCAAAGGCCTCTAGATTATGCTTATTTTACCAAAATAAAATATGATTTTTAATGATTTAATTAGGAGAGCAAGGTCTGACTTTGCTTAGACAAAAGTCTTGTCACTTAACAGAAATAATGTACAGTATAGAATATAAAGTCATGCTGCAGTAAAAAAAGTATTAATATTATGTATGACTTGTCAATTCAATCAGGCCTTTTTTTGTCACATTATTGTCACATACGCCGTTTATAAACAGCGTACCTTTCATGAGCTTGGACAACTGCATCCATACATCTCTGCAGCAATGACTCAAATAACTTATTAATAAAGTCATCTGGAATTGCGAAGAAAGCCTTCTTACAGGACTCCCGGATTTCAACAAGATTCTTTGGATTCATCTTCAATGCCTCCTCCTTCATCTTACCCCAGACAAGAAATTTCCCTACATACTTTTTTTTATTACACTCTCAAAAATAAAGGTAGGGAAGCTGTCACTGGGGTGGTACCTTTTCACAAAGGTACACATTTATACTTGAACGGTCCATATTGGTACCTCATGGGTAAATAATTTAGTAATTTTGTATTAGAACACTTTTGTATTTTTTAGATACTAATATGTACCCATGAGGCATTAATATGGACCCTTTAGGTACAAACTTGTACCTTTTCAAAAGGTACCACCCCAGTGACAACTCGCGTACCTTTATTTCTGAGAGTGTAGTAATGTGCAATGCTAAACACATCATTTAGACAAATTTAAAGGCAGTTTTCTTAATATTTAGATAGTTTGAACTGTCTGATTGCACATTTTTAAATTGTTGTATCTTGGCCAAACACTTCCAATCTAACCATACGTCAATGGAAAAATTCCTATAAAAACCTTGATTTCAGAAAATGTACACTTAAGACTAGTTTTGTGGTCCAGGGTAACAAAATAAGCTTAAAACAGACGCGGCTCTTGCCAGTAATCTCCAAACAAGTGGCTACTTAATGAAAAACAATAGGTGATCCGGCAACTGAGGTGATGAAATACACGCTGGTTAAACAAGCCACCTTAAAATGGAGCGTGTGACATTTACAAGCTATTTACAGAGACAGTAGAATTTATCTATTATTAACGTATAACCTACTGAATTATTTACAATACCGTGAGGGAATTGTTTATGCTTTGTAATGTGTAAACCTCTACTATTGAACTGATGAATAAATCACATTTGCTCTTGCAGGTGTGTGGGCATGCTGGGACTGGCAATTACCACAAAACAAGGGTATTAAAAAACAAACATAATTACTCACAGTCTTCGGCAGTGCATTTGCCTTACCTGCGGAGACGTCACAATACAAACATACACCCACAGCTGCGATTAATTCACTAGCTAATTCAATCTGCAAGGATTGAGTCAACTTTTTTCTCCTTTTTTAAGGCTATCAACCTTTTTCCAATGCCCCATGATTGTTTGCTTGAATTATTGGAGTAACTTTTGTTAAACCATTTAACCATAAGTGTTTGCGTACAACGAATATTAAAATAAAGAAAATAAAAATGTGTACAAAATTCTCCTCACAGTTCATCTATCCGATGACACAAGGCATTAAAATTAACATATTACATTCAGAAGACCTTGAATAACCCAAAAACTTAAAACAAGTCTTTCTGCACCAATATTACAGATGTGTTAAATAGGGGTCCAATTTGGTGACAATTACAGGGGCCCCCACTGCTCAGGGAGCCCCACAAAATCCAGTAGTTGTATTATATAGGCCCCTGTCCTGTGAATACTTCCAATTTTGTTTAATAGTTTTTGTTTAATAGTATGCCCGTGACTTAAAAGAAAATAACAGGAACATGCAATCTGATGAAAAAAGTTTTCTGAATATCTGTTTTTTACCCCTCTGTAAAAATGGTTTAGTCCGATACATCTGATACAGAATATTTATGATGACATTTATTAAGAATATTTATTATGATATTTATAAAATGACAAGTTCCACCATCTAGCTTGTGAATAGGACCAACCAGAGCTGTCGCGGAAGCAGTGTTTGGATATGAACTTGGTGGAAGTGTATTGGAGACTGACTGATTAAAATTAAATGAAAAAAATTAATCAAGATACCAAAAATGCTATGAAAAAAGGAGAAATAGGCCAGAAGAGCTGCTGTTTCCCCATCAATCAGGACATACTTTATGACAGGTTGGTTTAGTATATTGGCATTTCTTTGCCTGATTAATTGTGTGGGAAAAGAAAAATGTTTTAAATTCAATTTTCCTGCATTTGAATACATTTAGGAACTACAGCTATATGTTAGACTTTTACAAATTTAATTACAAACAAGCTGATATAAAACTAACAAAAACTCTGAACTAACTGCAGATTAATATGTAATATGATAATACGTGGATAATATTAATACGTAGGCTATTTGTATGAAAATGTTGATCATTAAATCATTAATTGCCTTTCATGTATAAACAATCACCTTTAGTTAATGAACAGAATTTAAATATTTACATTTCTAAAATAACTTTTCTGCGCAGCACAAATTTCTAAATGTTAGACTAACATCATATGATGTTAGACATTATGTCTGACAGAAAATTTGATTGTGCTGATCTGAGCTAATATAATAAATCTATCAATTCACATCTTTTTTCAACCAAGTTGACAATAAAGTCATAAGTTGCTGTTTGCTGTTACATTGCTGCCATCACTGACTGAAGCAGTAGTTTTAATCACTTTACCATTAAAACTTATTATAGAATCCTCTAAAGGATTTTTAGACTGCATTAATTAGGGCAACCTGAGCCTTCCCAAAACACATTATAATTTGAACAACATCTGCGCTTATATTAGTCTATTTTTA
Organism: Danio aesculapii; assembly: GCF_903798145.1. Taxonomy (NCBI): domain Eukaryota; kingdom Metazoa; phylum Chordata; class Actinopteri; order Cypriniformes; family Danionidae; genus Danio; species Danio aesculapii. Next base: position 15,134,168 of record NC_079457.1, on the reverse strand, counting down.
ATTATCCCGAGGTCTCCAAAATCTTGGACCAGGCCGTATCCTGAGCAGATGCTGTGGTGGTCGTGGAGGAGTAGAGAGCATGAGACCTGAAAGACCCCAGTGACAAACAAGTCTGCACATTGATCTCGTGGGACAGCCTGAACACCCGCCGGTGACCTACTTACACCTACAGCTTCTCCACGATGGATGTCCAGCATTCTCCAGTTTGACCAGAGGATAAATGGCCGTGCCCAACTAAGCCTGATTTCTCTCAATGCTTTGTTCCTTTACTTTCATCAATTGGTGAAGTTGCCCCCAGTGGCTTGCTTGGTTTTGGGACTTGTGGAGCTGCACATCGATGGATTTACTCTTCAGTGTTTGGACTTTTAGCAGTGAAAATTAAACCACACTGAACTGAACTTATCTGAACTTCAACTCTGAAAACTGGACTGACAGTTTTAACTTACTAAAATCTTCTATGTTAAACTGCTTTGACACAATCTACATTATAAAAGCGCTAGAGAAATAAAGAATTGATATATATATGGTGGTGATGGGGGCCACATAATTTACAATTTTGCTACACACCAGGTGTTAAATAGCACTTTACTGAACAAATATATTGAGAAAATACTATAATCTGGAACTACAAAACACAGTTTAAGCAATAACACAAGGTGTTAGTCAAAGTCAGATGTACAGTAAACTCACCAGGTTTTCACTTTGTATATGGATTATTTGGATAACACAACCTTATTATTTAAAATTAGTAATTCCAGTTCTTTTAAATGGAAGTTCCATAAACTACTGTACAGTAAGTGCAACCCGTAATTAGAAATGCAGTAGTCACGTGTGTAAAAACGTGGATAAATTCAACTAAATACACCCAAGACATCTCTCAGTTTTAAAGTACAAAAAATATATGCAGAAATTCATAGGAGAGGTCAAAGTCAGTAATAACCTGTGCAAATGGCAAATCTTCCACAGATGGTTAAATATGCATGCGTTCACACATTTCTCATGAAGCGCGGGCTGCCAAACCTTCAGCTATATAAGCGGGGTCAGATGAGGCACTGTCCTCCTTTCATTGAGGTTAATAATTCAGAGAGCAATTAGACAGGGAGTGAGATGGTTTCATGTACTGGTGGGGCGGTTAGGGGCCGTTCGTGCTCCCCAGCCTTGATCTCAGGGCTCGGGGATCTACGTTGTGACAGTGACATTAACTAGCATTCGCAGTGAGCGCGAGGCCGGCTCTGTGCCCATTAGCAAGCTCCCATCAGAGTAATTAGAGGACATATGCTCAAGATCAGCACTTTCTGAATGCCGTGCCAATGAGGGATTGATTTCTGAAGTTTTTTTTTTCTGACTCGGGCCCCCTACCTGAGCACACATAATCTAATCTGGCAGTCTGTAGAGTAAACACACATCGAAAACTGCCTACGCAATTGATCTGACTGGAGTGGCTTGTGAAATCGATGCCTTTATTGTGACAATCAAGCAGGAAAAGGCCACTGCTGAAATGCGCCACGTGCAGCCTGACTTCAGTTTCTCTCAAATATGATTAAGGTGGTTATAATGACACAGAAATGCTATTTAAAAACATTACTGCACTTGCAATGAGAAAAAGCAAGTATAAAAAAGGGGGATAATAAGGTGTATACATATATATACTACCTGACAAAAGTCTTGTCGTCGATCCCAGTTGTAAAAGCAATAAATAATAACATGTCTTCTATTTGGAAAAGGTAGATTTTTCTGATGAATCATCTGTTGAACTGCATCCCAATCATTACAAATGCTGCAGAAGACCTATTTGAACCCACATGGATCCAAGATTCTCACAAAAATCAGTCAAGTTTGGTGAAGGAAAAATCATGATTTAGGATAACGTTCAGTATGGGGGCATGCAAGAGTGGAAGGCAACATCAACAGCCTGAGGTATCAAGACATTTGTGCTGCCCATTACTTTACAAACCACAGGAGAGGGCAAATTCTTCAGCAGGTTAGCGCTATTTTTCATACTTTAGCCTCCACATCAAAGTTCCTCAAAGCAAAGAAGGTCAAGGTGGCCAGTACAGTCACCAGACATGAACACTATTGAGCATGTCTTGAGTAAGATGAAAGAGGCATTAAAGATAAATCCAAAGAATCTTGTTGAACTCTGGGAGTCCTGCAAAAAGGCTTTGTTTGCCATTCCAGATGACTTTATTAATAAGTTATTTGAGTCATTGCAGAGATGTATGGATGCAGTCCTCCAAGCTCATGGAGTCATACACAATATTAATTCCTTTTCCACTGCACCATGACCATATATTCTATACTGTACATTATTTCTGTTAAGTGACAAGACTCTTGTTAAGCAAAGTCAGACCTTACTGTCCTAATTAAATAATTTAAACAATCAAGGCATGCTCATATTTTATTTAGGTAAAATAAAGCATGATAAAGAGGCCTTTGCCTTTCATATAAGCCACTTCCAAATACCAAATGATCAACTACAAATCAAGTTATTATTTTCCAAAAACTTGGATGGGTGATGACTTTTCTCAGGTAGTGTATATATTTGAGAGAAGTCTCTTATGCTTACAGGGGTTGTATTTATTTGTTTATCCAATGCAAGGAAGAGGAGAAAAATCTAAACACAACATTACATGTACTGTTTTTAAAGGGGTAGTTCACCCCAAACTGAAAACTGACTCAAAGATATTATAAAGAATGTTGGAAAGCAAAAGCCATTGACATCTATAAGAGGAGGGTAAAAGTGTTGTACTATAAATCAATGGCTACTAGGTTCTGACATTCTTCAAAATATCTTATTTTGTGTAGAATCAAAGGCATTCACACAGGTTTATAACAAGCTGAGGGTGAGTTAACACTGACAATTTTATTTTGGGGTAAACTATTCTAAAAACAAAGGTGAGCAACAATTAAATACAAAAGAGCAACAATTAAAAATTTAGAAAAAAAAACACGCAGCAAAAATGGATGCAACAAAATACATAGGTAGATGAGAGCACAACTAGAAACAGGAGTGCAAAATAATGAGTATCCAAGGAAACAGATGGTGGTGACAAGTAACAAAGCGATCAGTAAGCAATGTCAACATATTTTATTATGTTACTTTGAACTTTAAAGTCATTTTAAAGTGAGTAAGAGAGTAAACCTATTGTAACTTGGAACTATTAAGTTCACTTAACTTAATTTTTATAATTATGCACATATTTAATTTACTTAAAAATGTTAAGGCAACAGGTTTATTCACCTTTTAAAGTCAGTTGATCTTTTTTACAATTATTACTGAAAACGCAGCCTTGACATCGCAGATTAAACACATTTAAACAGAAAATCACTATTTTTAACTTTAATAACTTAAAAAATTTCCACAAAATTGTTTTACATGCTATAAATGCAGGGTGTTCATTTTGACGTTGGTTAAAAATTTAACTAATTAGGATACTGTCTTGACTAACCAAGTTTATCTTTGAAACCTGCCGTAATCAAATTTAAAAGGAGCATTAGATGACAGCAAAGGTCATCTGTCCAACTACATGTCAGCACCCAAAACCTTAATCACAAGCCACATTACTGCTCTGTTCCACCTCGGCGAGTCTGACTGACAGTAATGCATTTGTCAGACAGCGAACACCTATATTGTTGCGTATAGAGGTCAGCTTTCAGATTTAAAGGGTTAATGTGAAAACAGATTACACCGAAAGGGCCAATATGTTACAGTTTAAAACCAGCGCTTCATCGCATTCAACCCCCACGTACTTGTTTATCGATCAAGCCTGTTGGATGGCAGATTCCCAAATAGATGCAATATGAAAGATGGTGTTTTAATTCTTATTTGCTTACGGCCCTGAAAATGCTTTACGATTCAGTTCGGCTTTCTCTTTTCGCAAACTCTGTCGAACTCCCTTAACTGTTATTCATTCAATCTGAAAATAGTCGCAGGAGACGGACTAATCAGATGTGCGTCTGTTCCATACATGCAGTGTTGCGTGAAATAGAGATGGAACTGGCTTGATTTGAATGCTGGTGTCTTTGTGTCCCTTTAGCATAGAAAGAGAGAGAGTTGGTCAGCTTTCTAAAACAGCAGTCTCGGATGGTGCATAGGGCAGAGAGATGAACAGTGCAATCGATTCAAGCATTTGAGGGAAAATAAGCAACGGTTATCGACCTCCGTCAACAGAGCACAAAACAAACATGGAGAAAAACAAAAAATCAGAGGTCAGTAAATCTCCAGGAGCAGGGCTGCTTTAGCTCCCCATTTCCTTACAAATATTCCTCTATTGTAGTCTTCGTCTGCTCAACAACAGAATAACAGGATTTGGAAATGGGGTTATCAAATAAAAAATGCTGCCTTTTAGGTTTAAGCATGTTGATCATATTTTACTAATATTTGGGCTTTACTATCGCAGTAGGAAGAACGTTTACCTGTGATTGGCACACAAATATTCCTGGTTGTAAATAGTGCACTATTATGAACATGGACATATAAATACATATAAATTATATATGCAACCCTTCAGTGCTTAATTTAATTCCCAGAACAAAACCAGGAAATTAAAGTTACCTTGACCAACATCTACCACACAATTTCAGTTTTTCCGAGACATGACGTCATTAAACGGTGATAGCGCAAAAAAAGAGCATCACATTTCTGAACGGTCTTTGATTAGTTTGTGCCATATATAATGTTATAGGTCAGTCATGGATGATGAAAACATGTAGCTACAAACATCAATTATATGAACAATCACTATTCAGTTCACTTCACTATTATGTGCCAAGTGAAAAACAAACAATTAAATGACTCAGAGTCTAATCTTAAAGAAGAGCCCACAGTTAGCTCTTCTGTCATGTTTTCTGGCTGACTTGAGATCGCTTTGCTTCTGTCTCCCGCTTTCCTGATCCATTTACGCAATTTCATCTTCTCAAGATCTCTTTTGATCAGGCTCATTATAAGATTTACTTGTGGTTTTAAAAAATGAAAATATGCATGACTGCCTCTTCGCTACTTTGAAAATACAAATATTATTTAGGTTGGCCACTTTCCCATTTATTTTCGCTGCTAACTTCGCACAAAACAACAATCACCAACCAATGAGAGTGATTGTTAACATAAGAATAGTTTTGTTTTAACTTGCGCATGGTGACTACCATCGTGTGTGTGGCAAAACACAAATATTGCACATTTTTCAGAACAGGATCTGGCAAGATTTGACTCAAATTAAGCACTGCTACCCTTCAAAAGTTTGTTCGATTTTTTTTTTTTCGTAAATAGTAATCTCCTGTGTTTAATTTATTTGATATCTGACCTGATGAAAAAAAAAATTATATATAAAAAAAAAACATTATTTATTACAGCATTTTTTCAGCATACTTTACCATATGTTCAGAAATCATTCTAATATTAGTATTAGTATCATTAATCGCTCTTATATCAGTTTTTCATCAGTGGAAATAACTGTAATGATCCTGTTTTTGAAAAGAGATTCGTTGATAAATATGAACTAAAATAATCATACATTTTCTTTTTGGCTTAGTCCCTTTATTAATCCGGGATTGCCACAGTGGAATGAACCGCCTATAAACTAATAGAAGAACAAATAAATATTTTGTAATCATATAGTAATCACAATTTGATAACGACAATAAACTTGGTGTATGTAATGGTTAATATAAATGTGTGTTACGGTGAATGATTCTAGAACATTATTCCACCCATGACAGTATATATTTTTTTATGAACATGAAACACTAACGTAGAATTTACTTTATTTGTTGAATTTAAGTTACATTGCATCTACATGCCAACTATTCTAACTAGATTATAAGTAAACTGTTAGGTTGGGGTTAAGGTTAGTATAAGTTGACATGTACTTGCAAAGTTTCTTTTAGTCAGTTAAATGTCTGTTCAAGCAGTAGTATCAACAGATATCCTCCAGAAGACCATCTAAATAAAGTGTTACCAAATTTATTAATGTGATGAAAAGAAAACAAATAAGTATATTTGGGGTATTGTATAGAACAATTTGATTCATTCATTTTATTTGCAAATTAACAGTAGTGATGCTAAATTCACAATCCGAATTTATGAATTAACGTATCATATTGTAATATAATAATGTGATAAACTTTATTTTATAAAGCATCTTTAAAAGCAATTTCTCAAAGCACTGAACACAAGGACAACAGAATGCAGACAATTCAATACAATACTAAATCAACAAGCAAAAGCAAGTTTTGAAATATAAGTCTTCAATTGAACTTTAAAATGATCATAACTTTGAGCGTACCTGAGTTCAAGAGGCAGAGAATCCCATATCCTCTAAAAATATGTATGGATAGATCACAAAGGATTCTAATACTGAACAAATGTGGTTTCCAATCTCCGTGCCAGTTAAATACATATTAAACATATTGAAACGTATTAAGTGTAGATTTACAAACAACAGCTAAAAAAGCAGTACAGCAGTCTAACCAAAAAAAGACAAATTAATTTATAATTTTTTCTGCAACTGTAAAATTGAACATAGGGTGCAATCTTGCAATATTTCTGAGGTTCATTCATTCATTCATTTTCTTTTCGGCTTAGTCCCTTTATTAATCAGGGGTCACCACAGCGGAATGAACCGCCAACTTTTACACAACGGACGCCCTCCCAGCCTCAACCCAACACTGGGAAACACCCATACACCCTCATTCACACTCATACACTAGAGACAATTTACTGTAGCTTCTTCAATTCACCTATAGCACATGTCTTTGGACTTGTGGGGAAACCGGAGCACCCCGAGGAAACCCATGCAAACATGGGGAGAACATGCAAAATCACACAAAAATGCCAACTGACCCAACCGAGGCTCGAACCAGCAACCTTCTTGCTGTGAGGTGATTGTGCTACCCACTACTGTGCCACCGTGATGCCTATTTCTGAGGTAAAAAAAAAGAACTTTGGCCAAAAGAATCTATTTTTTACATTAAAAACAACTCGCCTCTGGGTTTCAAGAACAGAGCCATCAAAAGTCAAAGACAGAGGATCAGCCTTGGAAACTTGATGAGAATCATTGAGAATAACTTCAGTTTTCCCACCCTTCAAACTCAAGAAATTATTACTCAACAATGTTTTGATCACAGTTATGGAATGTGATAAAAAGAGATCTCAGAAGGTAGCCTAAAGATGGCAAGTAAATTTTAAAAAGCAGACGAGCCTAAAACTGACCCCTGAAGGACACCAGTGGAGACAGAGCTAATCTTAGATCTACAACCACCCATATAAATAAACTGGGAGCGGTCAATAAAATAAGACCTTAAGCACTTTAAGGCAGTCCCAGACACACTTTCGATATGAGCCTGTGATCCACAGTATCAAATGCAGCTCTTAAGTCAAACAGAATGATAGAATAATAGATGTTGCACCAGAGTCAGACGCTATCAACAAATCAATGGCGACTTTGACCAACGCTGTCTTAGGCAACATAGGCTCATCCTGAAAACGTAGCCCTATATACGTTTACGGAGATTGCGAATTATGTAGCCAGAGCTGCAGAATTATGTAGCTGCATTTCATCTTTAAAGCGAATGCTACAGGGCGGTATGACGCTTGCCTCCATATGGGCGGCTTTCCCGCTGTTACCAGTTTGTCCGGTAGCTCGGCATGTACCTCGGAGGACTTGAGATGCAGAGTGGAGTTCACAGCGACAACGAGGTTCAAATCTGGTGAAAAACTGTTCCAGAAAGCATGTAAGACAATAACATAAGCTAAAAAATAAAATGAAAAAGTAAATAACGATAAGAATGTGGTAAAATCTGAAAATGTGGTAAAATCAGGGGACTTCTCTTTTTCTAGATTGCTTTTTAAAACACTGCGGTTGGGTTTAGGGAAGGGGGTAGGCAGGTCAATCGGTGCTTTTTAAAATGCTATTGGTTGGGTTTAGGAAAGGGGGAGGGTGGGTCAGTTGATTGGTCAGTCAGTAAGTAATTCAGTCAGTAGACAGTAAGTCGACAGCGGCCTCTGGTGGATTTATGTGAGAACAGCAGGCGCGAATGCCACTCGCCACTCGCAAAAGCATAAATAGCAGCCTCTGGTGGATTCGCGAAAAACAAAAAAATATACCATACCTCCTGAGACGTATTTTGCTCTCTCCAGAAATGTATATAAGGGTACGTAATCAGAATGAGCCTGGGTTGGTCTTAGGACTGTGACATTTACAAATACCTGATTGAAGCAGTTTAAAAAGGTATTGTAATGCAATATGATTACACAAATGAAGCCAAACAATACGCTCAGTCTTCCCCTATAGAAGATTTGAAAGAGGATTCAAGGACTACTAAAACGTGATCCCTAATTCAGTGTATATCTACAAGATTTGTTGGTCAATATAAAAGTACAATAAATCTGATCACCTTCATAAGCAATAGCACATTTTTTTTCAGCAAGCTTCATGACTTGAGGTATCATTATGAACAACACATTAGGGGTTTGATCAAATCCCTCATCTTTTCAATAGGAAACACTGAAATTACACTATTTATGACTTGACTGCTGACAATCTAAAACCTCTTGAACTTTTCAAAAACACAACTAATAGACCTCATCAGTCCTCAATGTCAGCGGTTCTCTGGTCTGAATTGGACTAGAAAAGGTATGTGCGCAATTTCTCCACAGATTCAGCACACTTGGGGGCTACAGAGAGGGTGAATGGCAGACCGTTGGGTCCTGGTAAGGCATGACGTTAATGGCCCTTAGCAAATGTGCCGGGCCCGGAGCTGTGAACCACAGCCGGGTCCATTTCACGGTGTCTGCCCGAGAGCCGACCACACTCATTCTCTCTGATGAAGAGTTTCTGCAAATACAACACCCCGCAAGCAGTGCCGACCGGCCACGTCTCCAGAAATCACAGTTTCGCTTAGTGCTTCGAGATGAAATTGATGCACTATGTGTACAGCATATTTCTCTTGTGTGGCATACTAAACTAAAGTCTTTTAAGGACAACATGGTGTGGCATGTTCAAATAAGACTAGGGAATAGTTCACCAAAAATGTTAATTATTTAATTATAGAAATATTTCTTGGGCACAATTTCTAAAACGTTATGTGAAACTGAAGGTTGGTGCAATGACTGCAAAAAAATAAAATAAAATAAATGCTAATTTCAGTTTAGTGTGGTTCTTGGTGATTCACTACATGCAAGTGAATGGCTAATGGCAATCTGACAGTCACAAAAACAAACTAGCCAAACCAGGCAAAACACAATTACTTCTATACATTTTAGATAAAGCATCCTAACCCTTGTGAAAATTAACCAGGCTTTTGCTAATAAAAAAAAAACATGGTTAATGTTGTTGTAAACCTTGGTAACCACATATTTATCACGGTTTTGCTAAACTAGCCATACAGTAGTTTATAGTACAACCCCAGCAATTTGCTTTTCTTTTACATAACAACAGTATTATAAGCCAGCATACATTAGCCAGCAGCCAGCTCTCTGCAACTATCACATGGTCGCCCACTGAAGCTAAGCAGGGCTGTGCCTGGTCAGTACCTGGATGGGAGAGCACATGGTAAAGCTAGGTTGCTGTCGGAAGGGGTGTTAGTGAGACCAGCAGAGGGCGCTCAACCTGCAGACTGTGTGGGTCCTAACGCCCCAGTATATTGATGAGGACTCTCAGTGTCGGATGAGATGTTAAATTGAGGTCTCTGTATCAAAAATCTCAGGATGTCCTTCAAAAAAGAGAGAGAGAAAAAAAAAAAGAGTAACCCCAGCACCCTGGTCAAATTTGCCCACTGGCCTCTGTCCATCATGGCCTCCTAACCATCCCCATATCATAATTGGCTTCATTACTTTACTGGTCTCCTCTCCACCAATCAGCTATTGTGTGATGTGCAGTCTGGCTGCAGGTGGATGCTGCACACTGGTGGTGGATGAGGAGATTCACCCAAAAAATGTGTAAAGTGCTTTGAGTATCCAGAAAAGCGCTATATAAACGTAAGGAATAATTATAACAACATTTTTATGAATATTGTAATGAGTTTTCAGAAAAATGGTCGACGACAATAGCCTAGTGGTTAAGTGCGCCGACATATAGCACCAAGGTGCTCACCACGACCTGAGTTCAATTCCCGCCTTGAGGTCCTATGCCAATTCTTCCCCTCCCAATGCTTTCCTGTCTGTCCTTTAATAAAAATGAAACCTTGGTTAAATGTTGTAAGCAGAGCTTGTACTATCAAAGTTTAAATTATACTTTAGGCCACTCAAATTTGTATATACAGCATAATTCACGCCAAAACTAAGGTTGAAGGTAAGGTAAGGTAAAATGTAATGAAACTTCTGAAATGCAAGCACTCTTTTTTTCCAAAAGGAGTGCAATCAACAAAATATCTTATTTGAACTCAAGAGAAGGCAAGTCCTGTACTTTTGCTCTCCCAAGAGATCTTCTGTCATATCCGATCTGGAATCACTGTGCATTTTTGCACTTCACTCTTTGCTGCTTGATTACATTGCTTTGAATAAGTCTCTTGGATTTCAGTTCTATAAAATGCTTCAAAAATGTTTCATTGAGCATGTAATCCCTGCTGCTCTTCACTTGAGGCTGCTGTTTTGATCAGTTTGTTCAAAATGTATCCTTTAATATCCCTCGACACAGAACAGCTTCAAAATCAACTACGTTCCAGTCTGATTTACTTGCATATGGCTAAGTATGTTATTAGTGATTCTTCAATTAAAATAGTTATAACCTTTTCTGTAAACTTTCTTTACATTCACTGGCTTTCTGGATGCAATCCTTGCAGATGCTTTATTAACAACATTTAGTAATTGTGTCTGAGCATTTTCTATGGCTCTAATTGGCATGAAATACAATTATGAACAGGTGCATATTTCCAAATTTTTTGACCAAATATGACAGAAACTCATATTAAAAATCCTGATGCTAGCAGAGGTTAGTCCACAGTAACATATTTCCTTTAAAATAAATAAAAATAAAATAAAATAAAATAAAATAAAATAAAATAAAATAAAATAAAATAAAATAAAATAAAATAAAATAAAATAAAATAAAATAAAATAAAATAAAATTTAATCTTAACATGTTTTAATGGCCCAAAAATGTAACAATTTATGAAAAAATAACCAAAGTATACAGTATGCATCTATTAATGCCATTATGTGATAAATTATAACATACAGTTTGACTGCTGTATTAAAAAAAATCACTCGCTGCTGCATTTGTTGGCCTTAACAGACCGATTGCCAATCAAATCAGGCCACTCAACACCTAAAGGTCAGCCCAGGAGCTCTCTCGTGACAAATATCAATGTAAGGAAAACAAATGTACAGTAAAACACTAAGTTATTGTACCATGAAGTCCATAAATCTATTAGAAAGGGCAGAAAGGCCTTATGGATTTCATTAATCACGTAGAGTGGCAGAAAACACAGCACAGCAGCAGGCGGGCAGCAAAAGAAAGGTTTAAGTATTTCGCTTTGCTCCAGAGACCTGCATTATTCACATCTGACCACAAATTTGACATAAGAGTTAAAGACAGTGTTTCAGATATGTGTCTGAAATACGAAGCAAGTACTGTAGGATATTGCTTTCATACAACAGCTCAATAAATAAGGTGAAATAAACTTATATTTCAGCTACAGTAGTGAGGAATACTGTATCTCTATTTGTAAAAAAGTATTCCACACAAATCCACAGCAGTTTAGTCACCAAATAGCTATTAAGGCTTAAGAATACCACACGAACACGTTTTGAGTGCATTGTCATTATTTAAATATGTGATCTGATGTTTTTAAAATATACTAGATAAATAGCAACATGCTTTTTCACATAGCTATATGTTTGTACCGTGTTTTTGCATTTTGTTAGCATTTCATCAATTACTAAAATGCTTTAGCACACTGCTAATATAAACCATGTGTGTTCATCATGTTGTTTACAATGGTGCTGCACAATTCAACATTTGCCTCACATAGCAAACATGTTTTAGCCTGTAAATTAGCATGTAAACATTTAGTAGAATTTTTACCATGTTTTCAGATTTTACCACATTCTCACCCTGTTATTTACTTGTTTATTTAATTTTTTGGCTTTTGTTTTTGTCTTACCCACTTTCTGGAACCGTTCTTCGCCTGACTTGAACCCCATCGTCACAGTCAACTTCTCTCTGTGTTTTAAATCCCCCAACGTATGCTGCGAGCCAACAGACAAACTGGTAACAGCATGAAAGCCATCCATACAGAGGTAAGCATTCAACTGCTAACGTGAAAAACAAGGGCGTCATACTGCCCTGTAGTGTTTGACAAAATGCAGCCATATACGTTCCACTGGCTACATAATTCATGATCTCCAGAAATATATATAGGGCTACGTTTTCAGAATGAGCCGTTGTTAGTATAGGAGCACAACTACAATGGTGCTTGGCAAAATTAATTAGAGAACTATATAGATATAAATGATCCTATTTTCCTTTAATGTTTGCCTAAAATTGATAAACATTTCAGTATATTTTATATAGAGATAAATAGATATTGCAAACACTTGGTTGCAAGGGCCTAATTACCATAATCCATAAAAACTACAGTAAAGTTAGAAAGAAAAAAAGCCCTAATTAAAGTTATTTCATTGAAAATAATTAGCTTACCCAACAGATTGACTTTACATATTGACATAGACACTGCAGTAAGCATTGGTGAATTACAAATTCAGCAAAGCTCGTCTCACATTTGCTCCCTGAAACAATCACAACATCATAAATTAGCTCTTTGTGGACAAACACATAATCAAATCAAGCGTTTACACTTCGTTTGCAAATTCACAATAGTGCGTATTATCCACAGCAGCAGTCCCCCTGAGTTTTACACCATGTGGGTGGTAAACTAAAACATTTTCAAAGGGAGCATTGTATCTGTCAGCGTGACATGTTTGGCTTCAGATTCTTCTTTTTTAAAAACACAATGTGACAGACAGTGTGGGAGTCAGACACTCAGCAGGTTTGGGAAAAAAGCATCAGGTCGAGAGAACAGCGTCTGCTTACTCACAGCTCTCGACTGGGGATCTCCCAATAAAGCCGCACTGCTCACATTAATTTAGTCCAACACAGGCTTTATGGGAAATGATTCTGGAAGCCATTCAAACACACAGACCCCTAATCGCCCCACAAGAGGACCCTCCCCTAAAAAAAGACAGCGCACGGGCTGAATTTCTAAATGAAAAGCCCGGCCTCTGTGGACCCGCATGTTTTTCCCCTCAGCCCTGACTGCCGCAATGCTGTCTGTCTAGCCAGGCTTCGATTTGCTCTTAAGGAAGTGTAAACCATACCAATTACAGCCCTGCGATTGTGTGGACACGCGTGAGAGAGCCTCTACGGTGGATAGGGAAGCAGGAAAGGGGTTTGGGATATTTGCAGGGAACTGGAGTGTGTCCAAAAAAATGGACCTACGGGGACATGCAAGAAACTGGCGCGCACAAAAACATAGGTAGAAAGCAAACACATATAGGTATGGTTTATGGTAATAAGTACATGGTAAAGCTTGTTTATTAACAAATAATTATCGATGGCCACCTACATTTATGTTTGCAGTTTACTGTTCGTGACTGTAGTTTCAACAGAGCAAAAATACCCATTGATTACCTTAATGTTAGTATTTGGTTCCTATTAGAATCAAATAATAATGTTTTTGTTTATCAAACAACCCTCACAGAAATAATAATAGAAAAAATCTATAAGTACAAATAATAATATTTAAAAAAAATTATAAATAAATGAAAATAATAATAAAATAAAACCAAATTACACACATAATGCAAGGCAGATGTCTACATTTATACAATAATCTCAATGTTACATTTCGAGTAATGAAAGATTACAAACTGATGTATTATTATTAACAAGGGCTGGGGTGATCAGTCTAGATCTAGATGGAAAGTTTTAATATAAGAAGAAAGGGTGTTACAAGTTTTGACAAATGTTCTGTTAGGTCTTTGAAGGGATTATCTAATCTTCTCTAGTTTCACAAAATACATAACATCTTCCAGCCACCGTACATGCGAGGGTGGCTGGGGGCTCTTCCAGTTTAATAAAATTACATGCCTAATAAGCAAAGTAAGAAAGGCCACAAAGTTTAAAAGGTAAGTGGGTAATGTATAATTATCAGGCGTCACACCAAACAGGTCAATAATGGGTGATGGTGCTATATCCATAGAAGTAATGGCTGAAAGAGATGAAATACTGAGCCCCAAAATGAGGAAAGAGCTGGGCAAGTCCAAAACCAAATAATAATGTTTATCACACTGCTAACATGTGTAAAGCATGCTTTGTCATGTTGCTATAATGAATCTCACGTTTTGATGGCTTAGAGATTTTAGGAAAATTATAGTCTGCTCATTTTATGAATTGTAATGTTGCTAGCATGTTAATAACATGTTTTAACACATGATTAAACATAACTGAGTAAATGATTCAGTGTCTGTGATAGGAGTCCGTTTTTTATTCATGAATGAATCAACGTTTTGAACAAAACAGTTGAGTACAGCATTTACTCATGAAGGATATAGGTTTCCATCTGGAATGAATCAGTTTTGGAATCTGTTTGGTTATTTTTTGCTGAATGAGGTATATGCACAGCTAGTGTTTTTCAGCCAAGGATAAACTTCCGGAAAAAGCTTAATGTGACTATTTTTTATTTTATAAGGTTCCTTTTACAGCATTGATGCTGTAATGTAATTACAATAAATTTAGTTAAATAGACTTAAGCATTCATTTAGTTGTTTAAGCGTAAAACGAGATGAAAGACCATGTAATCGCTAGTACCGTCAGGATCAGCAGGCGAGCATAAAAACTCCATTGAAAATACATGGAATTTAATGCAGTGCTTCTTGTCCGGTCTAAGACCCACTTTAAATCATATATCTATAAGACAGTGAAGATCGCTGATTTAAAAAAAAAAAATCAGACCTTAAACGTGGCAATTTAATTTATATTGGAAAGACAGTTCACTGGAAGCGCTGAGGCTGGCTGGCTGAAATTAAAAATCTGTGTGCATATACCCTATTACATCATTGAAATTATTGTCATTTTATTAACTTAAATATTTCATTATACTTAAAACCGACAGAATATTTCACTTATATCTGAATATCTTGTTTAAACACATATGCAACTGTCAGACAAATTAACCAATAAATATCAATATGCAGGCAAAGACAATATAAGAAAAGTAGCATTAACCATTTAGTAGATTTAATAGACAATATCTTATCATTACTCAAAGCTTTTGTATGCTTTAGAGGGATGATGTTTTAATTTTTAAAGTTGCATAAAATCAAATCTAAATCAGTTAAGTAGCACATTTATTACCTTGCATCTGGAGTGTTTTGAACAAATAATTCAACTTAATCAATTATCTTGCTAATAAAGACTTGCCACCACCTACTACACAACGAGTGCTATTGGACTATATAGAAGCACTACTACAATGGTGCTTGGCTAAACTATTTTGATAACTGTAATAATTTAAATAATCCCATTTTCCTATAATATTCAAAATTGATAAACATTTCACTTGGTTTTAAGCAGATAATTACCATAATCCATACTAACTGCACTTTCCCTTAATTTATTTAATTGTGTATCAATGTGCTTTTACACCTGGATGAAGTATCACTGCTATATTTTAAGTGTTATAAAATTAAATTGATAAAATTAATCATTATTTTAAAAGATGAAATATATAACCTGCCTTGCTTCATAATTAAATACAGGTAATTAGAAATTAAACAACATACACATCTCATTTTGCATGCATTTTTGTATTATTTAAGGTAAGGATTGACATAAACTAGATTTGTTTCAAAGTTATATACATGTACATGTACTGAATTAATAGTATTATTAGAGATGCGTTGATATTACTTTTTCCTGATGTTTCATTTTTTTATACTTACAGTACCATGCATTTTCATTTCATCTGTATTGTTATATATATAT
Organism: Danio aesculapii; assembly: GCF_903798145.1. NCBI lineage: Eukaryota > Metazoa > Chordata > Actinopteri > Cypriniformes > Danionidae > Danio > Danio aesculapii. Next base: position 15,118,188 of record NC_079457.1, on the reverse strand, counting down.
ACATACATACATACATACATACATACATACATACATACATACATACATACACACACACACACACACACACACACAGTTGTAGTTGAAGTTATTAGCCCCTCTTCGATTTTTTTTTTTCTTTTTTTAATATTTATCAAATGATGTTTAACAGAACTGATAATATTTTTACTGCAGTTTAAATGCAGTTTTAAATTTTTTAATTTTAAATGTGTTGAAAAAAAAAATTCTCTGTTAAACAGAAATTGGGGGAAAAAATAAACAGGGGGACCAATAATTAAGGCCGGCTAATAATTCTGACTTCAACTGTATATATATATTGAGTTGAGTAACCAAATATGAAATGTATTAGTGGCCTTAATTAATGTACGGTTTTGTACAAATATGACTGTTTGGTTTCTGTAAACCAAAGCTTCTGTTACCTCTACTGTTCATTTTATTGCTGTCATAGTTCATCTTTGATTCAATATCACAGTGCACATCAGAGCTTTACCACTGAAGCAGCACAGTATTTGCATGACACTCATATTGAACCGATAATTGGTGAAGCCCGCATTATGTATAAATCATGTTACATTGATTTTTTTTTTTTGTTTCACATATACAGTATTCTCTCTCTCTCTCTATAACACTGGCAATATGTTCGACTTTCTTTGCTATTGACATCTAATACAGCTGAACTAAAAACAGCAGCTAAACAAGCATGACCATTGAATACATGTCTAACATTCTATTAATTATTAAATGTATTTACAGATATCCTCAGTCTCCATTTTGTTCTCTGTTTGTTCTGTTGTTATCGTTGTCTATACACATGATGTATGTTATCAGTTTTTATGTATCAGAGCATTTTAATGAGCACGAGGAAGAGCACACGGGAGCAGTATCAGGGCCAGATATCAATACTGTTGCATACCCAATTGTTTGTCAAAGCAAATCTCATACAGAGCTATTTTTGCTGCCTACTTTGGATTCATCTGTGTTCAACTGATTAAGAAATTAGTATTCAATATAACATTTGTAACATTTTGCTTCTGAGGCACATGTACTTTCAGATTAGACACGCAAATGTGAAACATTGATTGATGGACTTAATGAAATAACCTTTTAATTTGTATTTGGCTTGGACCGGAGCACCAACTCTGTGCTAAATCAGTGCCTTTTTCTGGCTGTTTTGTGTACAATGCATCCAACGGGATTAAATGAACTCTCCTTCTCTATGGCAGCTCCACGAACGATTCTCAGTTGAATTAATTCCTTTTTTTGGTTGCATTCTCATATCTATCTTTCTGTGCAGAATTTGCCACCCTGCAATGCCAAATGTAAATTAGACCATTGGACTTTTGAGCTATTGGACTGCTAGAGAGTTGGAAGCTTTGCATGATTTGTATTTGCCCAAAGCAGCTTGGCGTACAAGTGTGCAAGCTTGATAAGGCCCGAGAGCATTGCGGGCCTATTAAAACTATCTTTTTAATCTCTCCAGAACAGGATGCCAGAGGCACAGAGGTGCAAAGGTCCTTTCTTGTCTGGATTTCCACCAGAAAACTTTTTTAATATATTTTTATCTGAGAATATAGGATGACCTGAACATACTGCAGAAATTTCAACTTTTAATGACGTGATCTGAGTGCAAAATTTTCACACGACAAATCAAAATCATCCTGGTGTGGAGTTGGCTGGGATCGTACAGATGCAATCGTCAGAAAATATTTAAAAATGAATTACTATTAATGTTAAATTACTGGATTATTGCATAAATAATCTACTAATTAAACAGCACATACTGTATATCTCGAGCCAGAATTCCACATTATTCATTCATGTTGTCCCAACATAAATTGATTAAGTTAACATAATACACTCAAATGGACTGAAAATAAAACAATTAAGTTGTCCCCAAAAAATCTTAAGAATTGTGTTGTTTTAGTTCAACTTAAAGAATTAGTTCGAAACAAAACATCTAAAGTAAACATGGACATTGCTACAACTATAAAAACCACCGCTCTGTTTTTCTTCAGAATAAATAATGTATGCGATAATACCTGTCGTTTGATGCTTGGTAACACAAAATGTTTTGTATTTTGATGACAGACCCATGTAAAGGTCATTTACACAACAGGTTTTAATCTAGAGATTCAAACCATTTTCCAATTTCCTTTAATTGAGGATAATTATTTAGTCATATTAACATGTCCTAGTGCTTCCATTCACCATTTTTTATTTAATTTTCCAAAATGTGCCGAACAAGGGATCACTTCAGGTGAAGTTCAAGCTTGGTTTAAACACATTGTCACACCATCAGCAGCAGTAATTCCAACGCTATCTCATGGCAATTCGTAACTTGTTGATTTAGTGGCTAATTCTTATAAACTCTCATTTGTACAATTTAGTAGGATTTGCTTATCCCCTAATGACGGTTGGGTTTAGCAGTGGTTCCCACACCTTCCTTTTAAAAATCGTACATTTTCGTACATCTGAACTCATACAAATTCAAATGAATTAGCCACTAAACTAACAAAACGTAAAATAGCTATGTTTCCTTGTAAGATCTGGGGTGAGTTTCCCAAAGAACGGTATACTGTAACTTGTGGCTGAACTATCATAGTACGATGCATCGTTTGGGAAAAGAACAATGTAGTGACAAATGTTTCCCAAAACTGTAGCTGCTTTGTCACAGATCCTTCGTTTGAACCACGTTAGTTATAACGTAAAACGTCCATAATAACACTCCAAACAGGATGGAGTTACAACTTCATTAGAGAAAAAAAACATACTTTTTTGTGCAAATTTTATTGTTTTGCACGCACACACATAAAAAAAATCCCAAATTAGTTTTGGTATTAACATGCACTCGCTTTCCATATTAATTGAAATATATGTATATGCCACATATAGGACCTATGTTATATGAATATGCCATAGCTAACACTCTAATCTCATATATAAATTGTTAGGCTAATGGTTGTAATTTGCAGTAGGACATTTATTAAGAAAAGAAAAAAAAATCCTACTTAATAATAATAATAATAATAATAATAAAATATTTAAATAATAATAATAATTATTATTATTATTATTATTGTTGTTGTTTTTATTATTAAGTAGGATATTGTTTATTTATTTTTTTAAGTCAACTTTTACAATTTGACACATTCAAACCACTGCAGAAATGTTCTAACCAACAGGTCCATGTCATATAGGCCTAGAGTACAGATACAATTCTTATCAATAAATAGCCTACTATAAATTAAAACCATTAACGTATGCTGTTTTTTTATTTTCACAAGCTTGAGACATAACGTAAATTCCATTTTTAAATAACAGGTCACCTATAACTTTCGTCATGAGCCACGACTGCTTTCAAAATGGCATAAATGTTTTCAAAGCACGCTGTGGAAGGAACGCAATTGTCAATATGAAGATCGCTAAAACTGAACTGTAAAAATACTTTTTAAGCAAATTACACCTAAAAGAGATGACTTTAATGCTTGTTTTTTAATCATTCCAAGTTAAATTTTGGAACGTTCTAAATTAATAGTGCATAGTGGGCATAACTGGGAATAGAACACAAGCAAAAACTATGTTTTTAACTACAGCTCAAGAGGTGTAGTTGGAAACGTACAAGTTTGTCACGCAGTTTGCTCAACGAACTTTGTTTGTAACGACGGAACTTGAGACCTTAGTTGGCTAACGATGGTTTTCGGAAACGCACCCCAGGCTAGTTATTCCAGTAACACCAAGGTGCACTGAGACCATATACGTTTTTGAGTGCTTCAGATAAAAGTATCTGCCAAATAAATAAATGTTAATACCCGCGCACACACATTTTTTTAGTTTGTTTTTGAACATTCATGTTGAAGAATATCAAGACAAAATGCTTCCCATCATCAAGCGTTTGGGCTCCCTGGAGAGAGGGCCTGTTGGCTTTTTCTGCCATGTTGAAAATGCCAGCATACGCCTGGCTTTTATCACCACACATACATATACACGCGTAATAGTTCAATCTCACAGCGCTCATTCCTGGGTCCAGCCGCCTCGCCTCTAATTTCGTTTTCGCAGGAGACTGAAATCCTTCTCTTGTCTGGCATTAGCAATTAATGGCAGATTCTAAAGGTCAAAGAGATGTTTTTTTTCAAATACAACCCATGTTTTTGTTCAGCTCCCTTATTGGAAATGTCGTCACTTTCATATGCCATCAAAAAGCGACTTGCGTTGTGGACAAGAAGGGTCTGCAGAGGCACAATGAGGACTTTAATTTTTATCAAGCAAAGACGTTAATTAGAATTCATTAAGCCACTCGTTTTCAGCATTGTCTCCTATTTGGGTTTAAGCCTTGTAATTTCTTGTTTTCTTTCTGTCGTCCCTTATCAAAAGAGAGATAGGAATCTAAATTGCTTTGTGAATCACACAATTTATTGCCAATGGTGCAGTATTCCATGAGGCCACGTGTTAATGCGCCGCATGCATCGTCTTTATGCCACTAGTGGAATTTAATGAATGTAATCTGGATGAATTTCAAAGCGAGCGTTGAAATAAACCTGTCAGCTTGATTTGTTGTCAGAAGATCAACTGACAAATTAAAATATCTTGGCGAGCCTTCCGTTATTCTCAGCGGTTTACATGAAGATCAGCTGATGGGATGTTTTGATGACTGTTGCCTTTTGGGAATATTTTTTAATGAAGTTCCTGCACCCGACGGGCCAATTCAGAAAGCAATGTAGACACTGATGCAGTGCTTATAAGTGAACAACAGGACCCTTAATTCCCATAATCCACTTCACCCCACAGTAGTGGCCACACAGCATCAATTACAGGGCATACTTAGACTCGGCTGGATCATCTTGCATTTGCAATAAACGTAGTTTAATAACAAAGGAATCACTTAGTAATATAATCATCATTACTGTTTTCACATGTTTTTCAGTGTAGTGAAATGAATGGGGACTATTGTCTGTCCAGCTTCAACATTGACATCAAACATTGTCATCAAAGTGGTTATATTGTGCTATTATTAGAGTTTATAATATAATCCACTATAGCTCTCATAGTTGCTTAAATATGGCATGTAAAATTTCAGTAATAAGTACTTACATTTTTTCTTTCCGTAAATATGCTTAGCTTAAAATGTTTGAAATTAGTTATTGGTTATATATAAGTATTTTTATGATTTTTACTTTAATTTTGTTCCTAGTCACATTGCAGTTTTTTCACCCCATAAAATGAAGTCGAAGAGGTTAGGAGCAATATCAGTATGGGTAAATATATGTAAATGATGATATTTGATAAATGAGGCATATTTAGAGTAATCCTCATAGAAAATAATAATAATAATGCGCCAGACCACACACCACACACCACTAACCAGCTGATTGGTGCAGAGGAGAGTGATGAAGCCAATTATGATATGGGGATGGTTAGGAGGCCATGATGGACAGAGGCCAGTGGGCAGGGTTAAACCCCTACTCTTTTATAAAGGACATCCAGGGATTTTTAATGACCACAGAGAGTCAGGACCTCGGTTTAACATCTCATCAGAAAATTGATAAGTCTTTTACAATTAATTATTATCAATAATTGTCCATTACTTTACTGTAAATTTAATACTGTATATAGTGTTTTCTGGGTATTAAAAATGCTTAACAGATTTTTTTACATAACCGATACTGACCAATGGAACTTCAAAGATGTGTACCAGCATGAATATTTACCAAGTGAATATTTCTGGAAAGTTTTCTTTGGCAGGCTAAAGTTAATTTGAAAAATACTTTGTTTTGTCATGATTTTGTTTGAAATGAGCATAAAGTACAGCTAACTAAAATGAAAAACACTTTAATTTATTTAATATTTAATTTTTTGTATTAATTTTTTGTCTCTACACTATTGAAACAGCCTTCCAGAGTAAACTTTCCTAACAAAATGTACTTCAGCTGATAGATATTGCTCAGTATGGAATATGTAATTAATAGGTGTGGCTCTGGGGCTCCGCCTTCTTTAGTTTTGCCATCTTAACTGGCCCATTTACTCTGTTCAGCCCATTGGGGTCAGACATTTGCGAGAAAAATATAAACACTGAAGAGTGCAGCTTTATAGTAGAAACCAAGTTGTAATTCTGATGTAATTCGCAATAAACCGTCAACTATTTCGGCATGTTTTACACAGCGTAAGTACTGGGAAACACCCATACACACTAATTCTCACACACACACTCATACGCTATGGCCAAGTTACCACGTCTTTGCTCCGTGGAGTTAACCGGAGCACCAGGAGGAAACCCACATGAACACGGAGAGAACATGCAAACTCCACAGAGAAATACCAACTGGCCCAGCCGAGACTCAAACCAGTGACCATCTAGCTGTGAGGTGACAGTGCTAACCACTAAGCCACTTTGCCACCCCTATAAAATATGTTTTACCCCCCCCCCCCAAATAGAAAGTAAAAAAAAAGGAACACTGTAGAGAGTGCATCAGGGCCTTTACCACTATACTATAACTTTTAAGAGGTGAGATTTGGAAAGTGTTTTCTTTGTTTTCAAGTTCATCTTGTTTTCACACATGCACCTCACTCCTTTACTTTTTATTCATGAGCTTGACACAGAAACATGAGAAAGAAAATGAAACTTCACTGGGATGATTCTGTTGTTCTGAATGGATTAGATGCAGCATCTCTAGTGAACCTTCACCTGAAAATCAGAGTCGTCGGAACTCACAATTGAGACCTTGGCACAGTCTGACAAACACGGAAAGGAAAGGAACAAATCATGATTTTTAGATTATTGTGTGCCAAACAAATGTAATGTCTGCAGCTCCGACAATGCAGTGTGTCCGCTGTAGGAAAAAAATTAATAATGGCCTTTATGTAATTACCTCAAAAGCCTGTTGGGACATATGTCGCTCAGAGCAGAAGAGAACACATAATGGACTGTGACTGCGGAGTTCATGTTTCCTTTGTCTGGATCGTTACAAAGACACCATTGTCGAGATGTTAGTTCGTTAGTTCAAATGATAAATGTAAAATCTGGTAAATCAATGCATGTTTATTTGAATAAACTAAAATATTCTAATGACCTCACATGTAGAATGTTATCTAGTACAAAGCTTAATATGGTCATTTAGATTTTTAGAACTATTTATGTGTTTTATGTCTACTTATGGCCTGAGTATTTAGAAACTGCTGATCTACTGGGATTTTCACGCACAACCATCTCTAGGGTTTACAAAGAATGGTCCAAAAAAAGAGAAAATATCCAGTGAGCGGCAGTTCTGTGGGCGCAAATGCCTTGTTGATGCTAGAAGTCAGAGGAGAATGACCAGACTGGTTCCAGCTGATAGAAAGGCAACTGTAACTCAAATAACCACTCATTACAATCCAGGTATGCAGAAGAGCATCTCTGAACGCACAACATGTCCAGTCTTGAGGCCTTGAGGTTATTAAAACCAATTAAGCATTGTGTCAATGCCACAGCCTACCTGAGTATTGTTGCTGACAACATCTATCCCTTTATGACCACAGTGTACACAGTGGCTACATCCAGCAGGATAACACGCAATGTCATAAAGCACAAGTCAACTAAGACTGGTTTCTTAAACATGGAAATGAGTTCACTGTACTCAAACGGCATCCACAGTCACCAGATTTCAATCCAAGAGAGCACCTTTGGGATGTGGTGGAACAGGAGAATCACATCATGGATGTGCAACCAGCAAACCTACATCAACTGCTATCATGTCAATATGGACCAAAATCTCTGAGGAATATTTCCAGTACCTTGTTGAATCTATGCCTTGAAGGATTAAGGCAGCTCTGAAGGCAAAAGGGGGTCCAACCCGCTACTAGTAAGGTGTACCTAATAAAGTGGCTGATAAGTGTATATTTAAATGTTTTAATGTTACTTATTTTAATATGTTAATCAGATTTCAATTAAAATAATATGTTATATACAAAGCTCAACTTAATATTTTAGTCAGTTTGATGCAAGTTTTTTAATAAACTTGTGTAAGGTATTTAAAATATGAAGGTTATTCACAGACATGAAAAAAAAATTAACATTCATTCACTCATTCATTTTCTTTTCAGCTTTGTCCCTTTATTCATGCAGGGGTTGCCACAGCGGAATGAACCGCCAACTTATCCAGCATATGTTTTACGCAGCAGATGCCCTTCCAGCTGCAACCGATTACTGGGAAACATCCATACACACTCATTCACAACAGACAACTTAGCTTACCCAATTCACCTATAGCACATTAAACTGTGGGGGAAACCGGAGCACTCGTAAAAAACCCTGCGAACATGGGGAGAACATGCAAACTCCACACAGAAATGCCAACTGACCTAGCCGAGACTCAAACCAGTGGCCATCATGCTGTGAGGCGATCATGCTACCCACTGTGCCACCATGACGCCAATAATTAACAACTAGTGAATAAATATTTATGTTTCCTTTTTGTTAAACTAAACCATGGTTTTATTGTTTTATATGTTGAGGGTGACACTCCAGGGATTACAATTAATTCTGTCAAATTATACATACATATAAAACAAGTTATTACTCTGCATTTCTCCAATCAAATAAACCTAAAAAATAAAACAATTTCCATTTAAACTCCTCATGTTACTGTACAGTACAGCAGAACATATTTATTAATGTTACAACCTGCACAGCAATGTCATCTAATCCAAGTCAGGTTCAATATACAGAAATGAGAATCCAGATTTTAAGCGCAGTCCCCAGCACCATCCTTACATCAGCTTTTGCTTTATTTCTTTATAGCATTAACACACTATCAAAACAGATGAGCGGGAGGCTTTTAGACTGCAGGGGGGGTTTAAACACGTCACACCACGGTAGAATTGGCTTCTTTCTGCAGCCGCAGGAGTTATTAGCAGGAGCTTGGTGTGTGGTTATGTACCCTGGAGCAGAGATTAAGCAGGTGTTTGGGGTTTGTGCCATCATGGTACACACTAACTACACACTCACATTAGCTGCTAGTAGCCGGAGAGACAGCTTGCGGCACACGCTGGATCTCAATTCATGTGTTCATTTGGTCCAGACACAGTGGGATGAAAGAATGGATCTTCGGCCAGACACATCAGCCAGTTTGATTGGAAAGATTTTGGAGAGAACTATACGTTTAGGTTTGGATATTGTTTGAGGTTTTTTGTTTATGTTTGTTACTGGTGAAATTGATACTTTTACAATGGTAATGTCGTCTAAATGGTGTCTGATTCAAATTTTTAAAGCAACAAAATAAGGGTTGATGGCATTAAAAATATTTTCATAGAAAAAAATATATTTAAAAGTATAAAGCAAATTACGGTCGGCCATGTTTGTTTACAAATGCAGGACTGCTCAATTTAACAAATGCAAATCACAACAGAAATATACAACTGCTTTGTATGATTGTAAATTATCATCTAGCGATGAAGTGTAACTGGAGACACCGAGCACAGATGCAGAGGAGGCGGATCCAGAGAGGATCAAATAAATGAACGAATTTATCCATAACTGTCAGAGTATCTATCAACCTTTATTGCAAGAAAACAGTTCCAGATCTGGTTTTCTTTAGATTTTGTAGTGCGAGCACTCACAATTTATTACTGATGAGTGTATATGACACAATAAATCACTAGACATCAATGGAAATTAATGAACTTTGTGCTGTTTCGACACATTCCTGTTCTCTATATGAGAATTAAAAAAAAAAAAAAAAAGTAAAAACAAAAAAACAACGAATAAGTTCACAGATATACGCAACCTAACATTCATTCATTTTCTTTTTGGTTTAGCCCCTTCATTAATCTGGGGTCGCCACAGTGGAATGAACCGCCAACTTATCCAGCATATGTTTTACGCAGCGGATGACCTTAAAGCTGCAACCCATCACTGAGAAACACCCATACACTTTCATTCACACACACACACACACACACACTACGGACAATGTAGCTTACCGAATTCACCTACAGTATAGTGCATGTCTTTGAACTTGTGGGGGAAACTGGAGCACCCAGAGGAAACCCACACGCAAACATGGATAGAACATGCAAACTCCACAAAGAAATGCCAACTGACCCAGCTGAGGCTCGAACCAGCAACCTTCTTGCTGTGAGGTGAGAGAGCTACCCACCATACTGCAATACAATACAATCAAATTATAGCAATGCTCTCCGACATTTTTAGCTATTATAACTGCCTTATTTCTGTTTTTGAAGATTGGAGAAAGATGGTTTGACTAGAAATGTAGTTTTTTATCATTATACTGATAACTTAATAGTCATTGGGCAAAAGTATAGTTCGAACCGCTGTAGTTAAATTCCATCCTTACAGTTTTATAGTAATATATTTTGACAAAACATCTCACAAACACTCAGAATTAAATGGTCTAATGTGTATCCACCTTTATAAACGCTCTTTGTAACTAAAGAAGCTGAGCACAGTTGCAAAGGGAGCATATCCATTCCAGAGTGGATCAAATAAATGAACAAGTTCATCCGTAACTGACAGGGCATCAATGAGCTTCTGCAAGAAAACAGTTCCAGATATGATTTCCTGCACTTACAGTTTATTGCTGATCAGTGTATATATAATATAATAAATCAATAGAGATCAATGGGAATTAGCTAACTTTGCGCTGTTATGACACATTCCTGTTCTCCATACAGTATGAGAATTTAAGAAAAGTAAATACAAAAAACAAGTTCATACTACTGGTTCGTACTACTGGCATGAAGAACAAAGTCAACAATCGATAATTGACAGCCATACGCACCTTTCACATATCTGTTTTTTGCACAGCTCAGTACAGTGTGCTTACTGTAAAAATGCATACTGTAAATAAAGGCCCTTTAAGGTAAGTAATTTCACTCAGTGGCCATCTTTGAAACGCCTCTCGGGCAGTAAGCTCAGGCATTCTGTTTGAATGGGGAAACATCAAATTTTCCAAAATTCCTTGCCAAGCTTACAATTAAATTTCATATTTGGAATAAACATTAAAATTAGACAACAACTGTCTCTTTAGTTCCATTTCTAAGCGTTTGAAATGAAACAAATTCTGCAGAAACTCTCATCTGGTCCGAGCCCCTCCCCGGAAAATCATAAGTCTATATCCATCAATGACTGGCTCCTGTACTAGAAGGTGGAGCTTCATTCACCATATTGACCATTCCACCTTTCCCCTCTCTAAACTATATATGTACTCTATAGTCTTTTCCGTAAATGTTTACCATAGTATGCAGTGGAAATAAGCTATTAGTGGGAGAAAGGAAAAAATACATATGCAAAATAAATAAAAAACCCATGGCTTTTGATTATACACACTCATGATAGTTTGCTGAGGCTTTGGATTAAAGGTAATAGTGCAAAAAGTTTGTTCAGAGTTTTTTTTTTGTTTGTTTGTTTGTTTCTGTTACTTCATAAAAGCACAATTAATTGTCAGGAGCTAAGAGTGTATAATACATTTTTGGCCATATGTTTTTTTTTTTTTACTAAATAAACATGAATTAGGCAAATATTTATATTGACGTAACTTCACAGATTTAGAAACTAGCTCATTAGAGCCTACATGTGTGTCCACAACTAAAAATTATGTAATTCATTCATTTTCTTTCAGGGGTCACCATAGCATAATGAACCGCCAACTATTTCAGCATATGTTGTACATAGTGGATGCCCTTCCAGCTGCAAGCCAGTACTGGGAAACTGGGTACCGCATGTCTTTGGACTGTGGGGGGAAACTGGATCACCCAGAGGAAACCCACGCGAACACGGGGAGAACATGCAAACTCCTCACAGAAATGCCAACTGACCCAACCAGGGCTCGAACCAGCAACCTTCTTGCTGTGAGGTGACAGTGCTAATCACTGAGCCACCATGCTGGCCAAAATAATATAACGTAAATGCAAAAATCAATGTTTTGAAACTATATTTTACCTGAATATAATTTATTCTGCAACTCACAAACATTGTTCTTGCTGTGCCACTAAGAGCATTACAAGAACCTTTGACCTATTACCACCATCGGACACCTTCTTGAATTAGAACACAGAATAAACTAACATGATGAAACCCAGCCCTCCATATCCGCATGTAGTCTAGATGACTAAGTGACCATGTCATACTTCATACATATTCAAACCGCACCACTGATAATTACATCCACAGAAAGTAAAGTGTGACATCTGCTAACAATTAGCAAACATTTCCTCCACGGCTGGCTGTGAACAAGGAAACAGCGTCCGGGCTCGGACAGCGCTGACAAATCGGCCCCTTAAAATGGTCACATCCATCCTTATCAGCGTGGTTAAATGGAGACAGGAAAGGCACCTCGCAGCCCATCTGTCCGTCTGTCAGATGCCGTGCGCCAGTCACTACCCACACCACATGTCAACAGTGCCATCCACAAACAGCTGCATGTGTTTTTTTTTACAAGTTCCTCCTCTACACAGTAATAAGTGATTGCATTGTGCAGGATGGATTTGAACACAGGCAACTTCTCCTCACCAAGGCTTCATATATTTGATCAAAAACATAATATTAATAATAATAATAATATCGTGAAATTGTTTATTAAAAGTAACACAGTTGTACAGCCTCTTCCAATGTAAAATAAGCCTTTTTTATAATTTCTTAATAAGCATAGTTTATTATTGTTCGTCTATTTGTAAATACAGTGACTGTAAGTACTGTGACAGATCGAATGACAGCCGATGCAGAAGGTCAAAACACTCGGCTTTGTTTAGATTTTAGTAACTATAACCTTGACTTTTTATCCAGTTTGTGGTCACATTTTATCTGTAAATGTCGATATCTATGACATTGACTTGCGTTTTACTACAAAGACGCCGTTTTCGCGTGTGAGTAACATGGTAAAGCATGGTAAATCAATGGTAAAACAGGTCTACGGCAGAAACGGTGACATAAACAAATGAATAACCATCCATAATTCAACACTATTGTGTCAGTGGACTAAATGTACTTGATGGGATGTTTTTCTGTGGACTCTTACCTTTCATAATAAACCGTGATGCACAGCAATGAATGCGTGTGTGTGTTGTTATTATGATGATATGTACTCCATATCTAATAAGCGTTTTCTCTACACCTTACACAAAATTTAGGAAATACATTCTTCAATACAAGCTTCCCATTGAAAAACAACTAGCTGCAATGGCTGCTTGAGGGTTGTAACTTTAAACTGATGTATAATTTGTTAAGATCACTCATGTTCATTTTGATGTGATCTATTCATAAACAGTAACATGTGGAAAAACAGCGCCCCAGAGCGTCTGCGTTGGGGCGTTGGCTATAGGGTTAAATTAAGCTACTGTAGGTAACGTTTATTTAGCAATAATTCTCCAGTACAGATAGCAGAAGCATTAACATCAGAGCTTATTGATAATTCGGTCTTTCATAATTTAGCAGCGGTACCGATAAAGTTTCAGTACCAAATGACCAGCTTGACCAATAGAATAAGGTGTTTCAGAAGATCCCGCCCACTGAGCTGCAGTTTTCAACTCGCAAAACTTTTCAACTCAAAAGCAAAGAGTTTAGATCCGCAAAAATGAAACAAAACCGAAAGCAAAATGAATGAGCACACAAGGAATTAATCTGGTGGTAACTGCATAAATTGGCAATAGTTTATTTTTTGCAGTGTGAATTTTTTTAATTAAATGTTTTTTTTATTATTTGAAATCGTTTATTTTTTAATAGCATTGTACCTCATTTTTGTCAAAAGCTTCATATGTTTGTTTGAATAATAAAGACACAAAATTAACTCCGGCATTCATGGGTTCAAAACTTTTCAACTCACAAGTAAAAAATTTCAACCTGCAAGCAAGGATTCCAGATGTGCAATAAATGACAGCAGAGGAGAGAGCAAAATAGTGCGCAATGAAAATTGTGGTAACTGCATAATAGTACAATTGTTTATTTTTTGCAATCCAAAATATTTTATTATCATTGACACGTTTTTTAATTAAACATGTTTTTTTATTTGAAATCTTTTATTTTTTTAATTACTACATACTTAATTTTTCTTTAAAACTAAATATTTTTGATTGAATAATAAAGAAACAAAACTAACTCCATTCTTTAAGCGTATCAATTTTTAACACAGACAATAGCATATCATTTGTGTTCAAATCAGCATATGAAAATCCATGTTGAAATCACAAGATATACCATTTAAATTGCAGTATTTCAGGATAGTTATCTTTTTATGGATCAAATAAATGCAGCTTTTGTGATTAAAAATCCTTCTCTCTCTCAGCTCAGCGTTGAAAATATTGACAGGTGTAAGACTCGTCTGAGAGTTGACCTGGGTGGAAACGTATACAGGCTGTCAGAAAAACCGCGGGACAGAGCCGATCCGTGAATGCTGACTTTAGATGACAGCTGGCGGAGTTGCAGCAACTTCTCTTTTGAAACAAAGAGTGAGAGTTAGAGACGAGGAGTTTTTGACAAGAACTTTCCGTGAGTGAAAATGGCTGTAATACTTCATACTTAATCATCAAGGGTGTGGAGACAATCACAATGTGCCGGGCGCTGCAGTCCCTGGAGAATGCCAGTGCGCCAGTCTCCATGCCAAGAAAGAGAGAGAGACAGACAGGTCTGTCCGTCACAGAGAGAGTGTGATTCTCATGAGACGGTGAATTTCATTATGTCACCCTTCCAGGAAAAAAAAACCTCTAATGACCCACCAGCTGTCTCTTGGACACTGTTGGCAACTGTTTTCCACCCCCAAATGGTTTTATTATCAGTGATTAACTAAACCACAAAAAACACAGGGTTTTATTTCATATGGAGAACATTGTTGGGTATTAAAACTTATCTATTGACTAGGAGGAAACTGACATAATTGTTTAATATATATTCAAAAGATTCAATTTAAATTATTAATATTCTTTTTTTTACCTAGGACATCACATACTATATAAAAGCAGGTTAACTATGTTTCTATATAATGTCTGCCCTATACAGTACACAACTCCTTACAGGCCTGTAGCCAGCCTGGTGGAAGGGGTGGTTCTTTTTCTCGAAAAGTGAACCTTTTTGCAGTTATTTGCCTAATTTTCGGTTTAATTTTGAGTTTTAAATACCTTGTTTAATGACATTAAGCGTTAATTTTTGCTGAATTAGCTTGTCAGATGGTCATCATAACCACACTTTTTGACGTACAAAAAGAATTTCCTAAATATTTAAAATAAAGAAACATGACAAATATGTATTTTTAAAATACACATTTATTTGATCATATAACATTAGAAAAAACGTTTTAAATTAAAAACTGTAGCCTATAGTAATTTATGAGGCAAATAACAAACTGGCCAGCACATTCAACTTTCCTCAGTCAGAATTTGGCCATTTGAATAATAAAAAGTTAAAACATAACAACAACAATAACAACAACAATAATAACAATAATAATAATAATAATAATAATAATAATAATAATAATAACAACAACAACAACAACAACAACAACAACAACAACAACAACAACAACAACAACAACAATAATAATAATAATAATAATAATAATAATAATAATAATAATAATAATAATAATAACAATTACAATAAGAAGAAGAAGAAGAAGAAGAAGAAGAAGAAGAAGAAGAAGAAGAAGAAGAATTCAAAGCTTCACATTTTTTCTAGGGTCTCTTGTAAAAGTGCTTCACACTTTTTTATTGGTCATGTTTTCTTTCAAGAATAAGGTCCAAGATTAAAAATTAAAGTTACATGTTAAATGTTTTCTCTTTTTAAAAACAATACATGTAGTGAAAGATGACTTCGCTTGTGTCAGATGTTTTCTTACACAGCTGGATGTTGGACTCAATGTTGAATTAAATTCATTTTCATGAATTACTCAAAAAGGCAAAAATGGGTGTTTAAGAAATTAAACAATTAATAAGCTCTATTTTTGCTCATGCATTAGAATGTCTTTAGTTACTTATTTAATTTTAATAATCATTTATTTTAGCATTATTTGCAGAAGACACAGACTAGTTTTTAGGTCTAAATATTATGTCTCAGAATCATTTGATGACATACTACAAGACTAAATAATAATAAATGTTGTCATTTTAAATCTTCATAAAATTGAATGGGATCACTCATTCACTTACATATTTTATTAGGTACAAGTTAGAATAATTAATAATAATAATAATAATTTCTTACATTTATATAGCGCTATACACATTGGTGGGATCTCCTCATCCACCACCAGTGTGTAGCATCCACCTGGATGACACGACGGCAGCCAGATTTCACCAGACCGCACACAACACATCCGCTGATTGGTGGAGAGGAGACCGAGTTATGGGGATGGTTAGGAGGCCATGATGGACAGAGGCCAGTGGGCAAATTTGGCCAGGATGCCGTGGCTTAACATCCTGCGATTTTTAAGCACCACAGAGAGTAAAGACCTTGGTTTAACATCTCATTCGAAAGACAGCACTTACAGAGTAGTATAGAGCCCCCGTCACTATAGGACACACACAGACCGCAGGATGAGCACCCCTTGCCTAACTCTGCCTCACTAACACCACTTTCGGCAGCAACCTAGCTTTCCCATGTGGTCTCCCATCCAGGTACTGACCAGGCAGAGCCCTCCTTAGCTTAGCTTTAGTGGGCGACCATGTGAGAGTTGCAGAGAGCTAGCCACTGGCTCAGAGCTAATTATGTTAACATAAATACATCTGTTTAACTGAACGAAGATGAAACATAATTACTTTTTTTTATTTTAATCTCAAACCATATATGAAACAAACACACACTTAATATTATTATTTTACAATTATTTATTCATTTTCTTATTTAAGTTACATCTTCATGCCAGTACAGAAGCTGGTAAAATGTGACTTTCTTTGTAAATGATTCACTGAATTATTCATTCAAATGATTCTTGATGAGTGAGTCATATAGAATCAGTTCCAATTCATTAATGTATTCATTTTTCTTTGGCTTAGTCCCTTTATTAATCAGGGGTCGCCACAGCAGAACGAACCGCCAACTTATCCAGCATCTATTTTACACAGAGAATGCTTATCCAGCTGTAACCCAGTACTAAGAAACATCCATACACACTCATTTACACACATATACTATGTCCAGTTCAGCTTATTCAATTCCCCTATAGTGTATTTTACAATCATTACAATACTAATAAGACACTAAACTACTAATAGTTTTTTTGTAATTGGCTAGAATATTTCTTCTACAGTATATTTGCTATTTCATTTTAATTTAAGTATAAATGACTTGTTTGTGTGTTTTTGTCATTTTTGCTATTCATTGTTTTATATATATATATAAAATTTATATATATATATATATATATATATATATATATATATATATATATATCATTTATATATATATATCATATATATCATTTATTTATTTATTTTTTTACTATTTATAGTTATTATTCATTCATTTTCTTTTGGCTTAGTCACTTAATCTGGGGTCACCATATAGTGGAATGAACCGCCAATTTATCCAGAATATGTTTTACGCAGCGGATACCCTTCCAGCCGCAACCCATCACTGGGAAACATCCATACACACATACTCATACACTGTGGTCAATTTTAGCATACCCAATTCACCTACCGCATGTCTTTGGACTTGTGGAGGAAACCGGAGCACCTAAAGGAAACCCACACGAACACGGGGAGAACATGCAAACTCCACACAGAAATGCCAACTGACCCAGCTGAGGTTCGAACCAGCGACCTTCTTGCTTCTTGCCCTTATAGTTATTATGGTAAAATTAAAAGAAATATTTTCTTTTTGTCTTGGCAAACAAATTAGATGCAACATGATTATTAAAATAAATGTGCCATTTAAATATTTTAGTTTAATTTTTCAAAAAGTTTTTTTTATGGATTTAGTTTTAGTTACTCTGATCTAATTTTGTATGTGTGTAATTTAATTTTATTCATAAAGCATGCATAAATTAAATAATAATTCATTAATTTTCCTTATTTATCTGCAGTTACCGCAGCTGAATTATTCCAACCATTCGGCATACAGTTGAAGTCAGAATTATTGGACCCCCTGAATTATTATCCCCCCTGTTTATTTTTCCCCAATTTCTGTTTAACGGAGAGAATATTTTTTTCATTACATTTCTAAACATGATAGTTTTAATAAGTCATTTCTAATAACTGATTTATTTTATCTTTGCCATGATGACAGTAAATAATATTTGACTAGATATTTTTCAAGACACTTCTATACAGCTTAAAGTGACATTTAAAGGTTTAACTAGGGTAATTAGGTTAACTAGGCAGGTTAGGGTAATTAGGCAAGTCATTGTATAACAATGGTTTGTTCTGTAAAAAAAAATAGCTTAAAGGGGTTAATAATTTTGACCTTAAAATGGTGTTTAAAAAGTTAAAAACTGCTTTTATTCTAGCTGAAATAAAACAAATAAGACTTTTTCCAGAAGATGAAAATATTATCAGACATAATGTGAACATTTCCTCGCACTGTTAAACATCATTTGCAAAATATTTAAAAAAGAAAAAAAAATTCAATGGGGGGCTAATAATTCTGACTTTAACTTTGTTTTATGCAACTAATGCCCTTCCTGCTGCAACCCAGTACAGGGAAACACCTATACACTCTCACATTCACACACACACTCATGCACTAAGGCTAATTTTTGTTTACCAAATTCACCTATAGCGCATGTCTTTGGCCTGTGGGGGAAAACGGAGAACCCAGAGGAAACCCAAGCGAACACAGGGAGAACATGCAAACTCCATACAAAAATGCCAACTGACCCAGCCGGGACTCGAACCAGCAACCTTCTTGCCGTGTGGAAGCCACCATGCCGCCTAAATAATAATATTAAGTCATAATATTTTTTATTGACTGATCAGTACAGTGCCGATAAGAAAGTGACCTGAACTAAAAACATGACCCGGGTCGGCCACAGAAGCACAGCTCCGACAAAAATGGGTGCATTTCAGTCATACTGTGCTTGTTCATTTTCAGCAAGAAAAAATAAATAAATAAACTGAAATTGTTGTGCAAAGCACATTTCAGCAATTTACTTCATAATGGGGTGTGTAGGCAGTGCCACTTATCCAAAACATCAATATGCCAAACAAATAAAATATATTTCCCAGGGTGCTTTGTGTAAAAAAAAAAAGCTGGTTATTTTGTATCAACGCACTCATAAATAACAGCCAGAAACCGAGAGATTGATGTTTAGTTATGTTTCCTCCTGCCAGAACCACGCAGCTTGGAAAATTATAGTTCTTGCTGTCATAAAAACAGCATGAACTTTTAAGTTTTATTGCAATAAGTACTGATTTAGCGATAGATGCAAAGTTTACATGCGGAGAGTGTGTGCAGGATAGAAAAATCTGAATAATGCAAAAAATTGTTTGTTTTTAAATCATTAAATCATTTGATGCCACTCATTTTTCATATTTTGAAAAAAAAAACGTAAGCACAGATGATTAATTTCTATTTAATGCAGTGTGTCACAACTGTTCATCAGTGTAAAACCTTACAGAAAAAATAAAAAAGTAAATAAATAAAAAAGTAAATAAAAAAAAAGTAAATATAATATAATATAATATAATATATATATATATATATATATATATATATATATATATATATATATATATATATATATATATATATATATATATATAAATAAATAAATAAATAAATATATATATATATATATATATATATATATATATATATATATATATATATATATATATATATATATATATATATATATATATATATTTAACACATTTCTAAACATGATAGTTTTAATAACTCATTTCTAATAACTTATTTCTTTCATCTTTGCCATGATGACAGTACACAATATTTTACTAGATATTTTTCAAAATACTAGTTTTCAGCTTAAAATGCAATTTAAAGGCTTAACTTTGTTAATTACATTAACTAAGCAAGTTAGGGTAATTAGGCAAATCATTGTATAATGATGGTTTGTTCTGTAGACAATCAAAGAAAAAACAAATATACATATATGTGTGTGTATGTGTGTGTATGTGTGTATATATATATATATATATATATATATATATATATATACATATACATATATACATACATACATATATACAGTACATACATACACACATACACATACATTCATATTTATGTATTATGTCCAATAATTAAGACATAAAATGAGACAGTAAAATATAATCAGCAACGAAAATATAAATAAAAACTATAAATGAAAACGTAAATGAAAAAGCTTATTTACTGACTGTTTTAGTCCTAACACTTTAAAATAACAAACACTGTACATCTCTCTATATTTAGGCTAAAACACTGCTTTATTTATTTATTTAGGCCTACTTATTTGTATGTATGTTTGTTCTTTCATTGTAGTTTTCTTACAATGATAATAAAGCTTGTTAACACGTTTTGAATGATTAATGAAGGAATTATAATGCTTTGTTTCATTTACAAGAAGCAGGGTATTTACAGCTACTGTACATTTCTGTTTGTTCACATCCCATCCCTTTGTGGGCACAGGAGGGCTAATAATTTTGACTTCATCTGTATATACATATATATTACTGTTCCAGCTCATTCGTCTCTTGAGACACCCAAAAAAGCCATTACATCAACAAAACACACAAACAAGCGCTCACTAAATCCCCATCTCTCACTCTGAGACAATATTGGCCTGTTTGATGGGCTGATAAATTAGACAACACCACTGTTTGCTGAGATTAACCTAGCATGAGAAGGAGGCTGTAATAGGGAACGAAACAGACAGAAACAGGACAGTGATGTCCTTGAATGCCACTCAAAATGCAAGGCAGGGTGTCTCTCTGAAAAGGTCACAGTTTAAGCGGGTCTGAACAGCTCTGATCAGCAGGTGAACTCAGAGCAGAACCGTCCACACACACACTTAGCCGAAGTGACGGCCCGTCCCATTCATTGTGGCGGTAATAACTCCAATCTCTGGTCCAAAAAAAAACCGAGGATGATGGGAGCTCGAGGCCACTGGAGCTGTCATGGTGGTCCCCTTGGGGTCCGTGGAGGACAACTGGCTTCACGGACCAGCGGTCAATAACATTAAGCAGGGCCCGGAAGCGTGAGTTGATGTGGGTGATCGTAGCGGCGCTGGCCAGAGGAAAGAACAGAGCGCTTTCAGCACATGACCTGAAGTCTGTCACCATCTGTGTCCCTCACGCATGACAGTATCCTTGTGGCTTTCTTTTACTTTATTTACTACACTTCTTTACTGTTTTTGGAGCTCTTGTGTTAAACACAATTTTACATGCACTGTTAGACATTTTATGGTATTTTTGCGGTAACTTACTGGCAGTGCTGCAAGTTACCGCAACTGCCCCCTAATAGTAACTTACCTGTAAATGTCTTTTACAGTAGCAAGGCCATACTACAATTTATTACTTACAATTTTAATACTTACCATTTTTTACAGTAAAATAGCCTTACCGCAACTACTTTTTATGGTAAAATTCTCTATACCACATTTTTATTTTACAGTATGACAATTTTAGCAGTACAAAACCTTTATTTTTAGTATTTACTATTGAATTTAATACATTTCAAACAAGTGACTTATTTGTTTTAATCCACTGTCTCATCCGACTTTTGTCTTCAACTACAGAAGCAGTGATTACAGTTGAATACCGCAAAATCTGGTAACACTTTACAATAAGGTTCATTAGTTAATGCATTTATTAACATGAATTAATCATGAACAACTCTTGTACAGCATTTATTAATCATAATTGAACATTTACTAATGCATTATTAACATCCAAGTCCATGCTTGTTAACATTAGTTAATGCACCGTGAGTTAACATGAACTAACAATGAACAACTGTATTTTCATTAACTAACGTTAACTAACATGAACAAATACTGTATACAGTAAATGTATTGTTCATTGTTTGTTCATGTTAGTAAATGCATTAATTAACATTAACTAATGAACCTTATTGTAAAGTGTGACCCAAATTGCTAATATGCAGTGAGTTACAGTAAACGTTTTAAAATGACCCACAATGCAGTGCATATTACAGCAGTGAACTGTAAAGAATGTGTGGGGTATTTTACTGTGAGTGTTTGCAGTAAAAAACTGCAAAATTGCAGCAAAGTCTAACAGTGTGGAATGAATCTACTGGCAGTTAGTTGAACTTCTAACAAATGAAGGGTGATTAAATTTGGAGAACAAAATATTTGAACTGGTTTCCATATTATTAAAGTATTCAAGAAATCAACATTTGTAATGTTTATTTAGCTGACATTGTTAGTCTTAAGTTGAACAATATATCTGTGAAAGTTAATCAACTGAAGAAAAAATTTTTTTATCTTTAATCAAAATCTAACCCTTTTATTTTGCTTGTTCTTCTCTGATGACATCAGTTTGATGGCTTGAGTGAAATATATAAAACTTCGACACCTCAATATTCAGACATATTAATACGTTTCATTTACTTCATCATACTGAAATAAAAGTCTGCAGTAACTTCTATTTCACACTAACTTTAAAGACTGAGCATCAAACTCTACTAAAATGTTTTTAAAAACACATTTTAAATATATTATTAAATGTAATAATTAAAATTTGGGCCAATACCGAAAAAAAAAAACAACCTAAACTTTTCACCCATTCTTTAATCGATTTAAATGCTCTAAGTGAATTTAATTACGACAACATGCTAATGTACACACTGTAAAAATAATCTTGCAGCCTAAGGGGCCGATCACATCGAAAGTACTTTTACGTTCCAAAAACGTCAGGCGCACCACACTGTCTTTTTGTTGACAAGAAAAGACGAAGTGATGTGCGCTTTTTATGTTGCTAGGCAACGACTGAATCAGCTGCGTATTGTGCGTGAGTGTTGCTGTTGATATTAATATAATTTTACAATTTAATAATAAAGTGATATTTAAGATTAGTGAGTCATACAGCTCTGGAAAACTCAAAACAGCAACCACAAGTCTTTCCTCCATCTTCAAAATTCTTCATAGTTGTCTTGACAAAATAAACACTGCAGGCACCTGATTCACACTGCCTGGAAAATTATTGGTGTATCAGAGCAGATGTCACTGCAGAATATGCATGAACAGGACGCAATAAGATGTGCTAAACAAATAGTTTGTGACGTATCACATGTTCTGTACAAGGAGTATGAGTTGTTACCTTCAAGAGTACCTTGCTGTAGATTAAACCGATATAAGAATTCTTTTAATCCGATGAGCATTAAGCTATTAAATAAAAGTGGTGGCCTAGACTGAGAGTATCAGTTTTTGTTTATTTACGTGCATATATGGAGATGGGCATGTAACTTTTAGTTATTGAAATACTTATTTGTTTTTTGTATGTTGTATTGTTTTTGCATGTTTGTGATGACTGCAGCTGAGGGCAAGAGCCCAAGACAAATTTCCCTAACTGGGACAATAAAGTTTTACCTATACCTACCACAACAGATACCCAACCTCTGCTTTGATTTGATTGGAGAATGAAAAAGATGCGAGTGACGTAATGTGCTTTTTCCACTCAGTTGACTTTTTTTTTCAACTGCGCAGTCGGTGTGATCAGCCCCTAAAATTTGTTTGTTGAATTAAATGATCTTAGTCATCTCAACATCAGTCAAACTGACTAAAAATATTAAGTTTAACTATGTATAACTAAATACGTTTAGTTGGCATTTCAATTAACTGAATAAAATTTGTAAAAGCAACATAAAAACATTTGTTGTTATGACTTTTGTACTGATCAGTTAGAATTGATCAATTATCATCTGATAAACAATGTGGCACACTGTTCGTCCATAAAATTCTGGACAGTTTTGTCACTTTTGTCTTTGTGTTAAATTTATGAGCTACTTTTGATGTCCAATCTAAAATCTGGCCCATGATGCAATTGTGTTGCCAGGTTTTGCCATTTTTAGGAGAAAATGTAAAACATTATGATCAGATGGAAATTACAGAAAGTTTGTCCTTGTTTGAATTTCCAAGAATGCTAGATTTTGACTCAGCCACAGACAGGGATGAAACAGAGAATTCAAAAAGTAAATATGAGCAGTGCCAGCATGTAAAATTGCCAATGCATTTCCAATTTCATGCACCAGCCATCTACTAATGCTGCAATCAACAGTAACAATACACATAAAGCTGTCTAAGGCTCCTAAGCCATTCTGTTCAAAAACTGGCATATTAAAGCAGAATATGTTGAAGGAACATCCTGGCTTCATTACCAAAGCTGAGAGAGGCAACCAAAGTGAAGTCAGGAATGTCTTTGGAGGGGGGGGGGGGCGGTTCTCAATAACACACTTACCCTAACAAATCAATCCCAAGCCTCAGCACCAACCGCGTTCATATAATGTCAATATAGTTTCATGGGGCTCCTGAGATTTGAATCCAACACCTCCTGAGTCTATTCTGTAAAGTGCGAAGCTAATAAAAGGACTCCCTAATATTTGGTCAGGCCTTTGATGGAAGTTGTTTTGGTCCTGTGGGAGAGGTTTTCATCTGCACGCTGTCTGATTGAAAGCGATAAAAAAAAAAGGGAAGATACAGGACACGTAAACTGAGGAAGGAGGTGAGGACTTTGCCATCATGTTTAAATGCCCTAAATGAAGTATAAGACTTTGTATTTTTTGTAATATCACCTTTAATTAGAAGTAAAATTGTATCCAGCTTACAGCAAGGTAGGACCCCCTACTGCAATGAAAGGTAACATCAAACAATGTTATAATGAAAATGTTAAGTGCTGACATCATCACAGCTTTGGGCCAATTACAGTCTTTATATTATTCATGATAATCTAGTAATAATTTCTGTCTATTCAAAAATTGTTAGTACATTTCACAGATTATTACCAACACGGGCTCATTGGAAATGTGTGCCCAAGGCTACATTTTTGGGAGACAGCAAAAACTTGCTTCAGCATACAATTGCCCGCAGTTTCTAGGTGAAACAAACACTATGGGGCGGTACGAGGCAGACAACTTTTGTTACTTTTGACACTATTAACATTTACAGGGACATAATATCGAAGAATAAAGGGTTATTTTTGCATGGTTCCACATAAGGACCACATAAATGCCACAAATGTCTTGCCTGCTTATCTTCATATGGACAGCTTTTCTGGAGTGGTCAGTTTGCTCGATAGCTTGCCTTGTGTAGTAAGAAAATGTAGCCCAGTAACGTATTTGAGATTCACAGTTGTCTCTGGTGGATTTGCAATTATGCTAGTCAAATATTCCCAATGAGTCTAGATTGATAATTATACAGAAACGACATGTAAGATTGAATATTCTTAACCCTTCAACAGGCATTGTAACTACCTGGTTGACCTTTTGGTTATCATTAAAGGCACAGTATGTAATTTTTGTCACACTATGACTGAGTGTGGAATCATGGGAGTTGTAGTCTTCATTACGTCCTACAGGACTTTTGCAGAATTCATACTAATGGATGAGCTAATGTTTTCAACACTCATTATTATGGTAGTATGAAGTAGAACATATACTGTAACATTTTTCAAGTAATTTATGGGCTACATTTTTGCGAAACCAAAAAATCTCGTTCCAACATACATTTGCCTGCAGATTCTAGGTGAAGAAAACACTATGGGGTGGTATGACGCATTTACAGGGACATCTTATCAAAGAATAAAGGTTGTTTTTGCATGTTTTTTCAGGCAAACCACATAAATGCCTCAAATGCCTTGCCCACATATCTCCATATGGACATTTTTTTCTGGAGTGGTCATTTTGCTTGATAGGTTGCCTTGTATGGTGAGAAAACGTAGCCCAGTAACAAATTTAAGATTCCCAAAAATTTAGACAGCCATCTCTGGTTTATTTGCGATTACTCTGGTCAAACATTTCCAATGAGTCTAGGTTGATAATTATATAGAAACAAGTAGGATTGAATATTCTTAACCCTTTAAAAGGCATTGTAACTACTTTATTGACCCTTTGATCATTGGGTCTGCAAAGAAATTTGACTGATTTCAGTGAGAATCTTGGATCCATGTGGGTTCCAATAGGTCTTCTGCAGTATTTGTAATGATTGGGATGCAGTTCAACAGATGATTCATCTGAATAATCTACCTTCTGCCACTTTTCCAAATGATCAACTAGAGGTCAAGTTATTATTTGTTGCTCTTACAACTAGGACTGACGACAAGATATTTGCCAGGTAGTGTAGATAGAATTGTTGATATGATTATATTTATTTCAATAGGCTGATTTTTGTAGCACTTTGTAAGAGCAGAAATGTTTATGAGAGTTTGCCCAAAAAGCTGTCTGTGTACTAAAGTAAGCATTCCTCCCTTTGACAGACTCCATCAGGGTGTGCTGATGCCTCATCTGGTGCTGGATGGGGCGTCAGCTGACCCTCCAGACCCCTCTTAGTGTGTCCAGCCAGCTGTGACTGTCCCGTCTCTGGTTGCTCCCACTGGAGGTTCAGCTGAGATCTCCCTCGACCTTAATTACATGAAATGAGATGGGGCTTGTCTGCCATCACTGTCCCTCATTTCACACTCACACTGGGCTACAGACGCTTCATAAATCTCTGTAGACTTTCAGCACAGGTGTCTTACAGGGAAAGCAATTTGAGTGAACAGACCATAGCGGAGGATTACAACCCAAACTTGTCAATGAGCGGGACTTCTGGAACAGGGCTACGTGTATTACTGTAAGTGCCAGTAAAGGTTTGAAATTTAATTTACAATAGAATATTTTTGGGCACTTTTATTGGAAAAAGCTATTGTTGGTGGGCTGTTATCGGCATTAACGCAAGACTCTTATCGCGCAATAAAAGCAATATCGCTGTTAATCTACTCTCAAAGTTGGTTTGGGAGCTGGGTCTATTCTACGCAAGCTATGATGACTTTCACCTTGATATTTTAGCGCGGATATATACCTGACCGGTGAGCCGTCTGACAAAAAAATGCCCTTCTAAATCAAATCAGCAGGATGCCTGACTTTAACTGCAGTTTGCCAGTTTCACTTTAACTCATGAATATTTCATTCATTCCCCCGTGACAAACTGGGGTATTAGATGCAAATAAGGAGTAAGGACTGGTGAGAGTGTTATGGAATTTAATAAAGCATGCCTGATGGAAAAAAAACCTTCCACATTTCGCGATATGTGTGTTTGTGTGTGTGGTAGTGTGTTTGTGGGTGGGCGTGTGTGTGTGTGTGCGTGCGGTCCTTTACTGACAGCCGCATGTGTGGATCTTGTCGGAAAATATGTTAATGGTTGTATGGTGAAGGGGTGTCGCGGACGAAGGACGAAAGAGAAAAGCGGGGGGTTGTCACGGACCCACATGAAGAGGGTTGGGAAGTCGCAGAAGAAAGTGAAAGTTAACAACAGCGGACAGGGGAAAAGGGCGGTTGAGGAGGGGCATTGGTAAAAGGAGGTGCCAGATCCGGAGTGTTCCGGCACAAATTCAGCCCTGCATGACGGTAATAGTTTGACTGCTATGTTTACTTCAATAATGCCACTAATATATGCATAATTAATTCCATTTCTGTTTAGTTCAGTTATGACTTTAATCGGATTAAGGTGATCAAAAAAATAAAAATAAAAATCGCTCAAAAATTGAGCTTATGTAGGCCTTCAAAAGAGTTCAAAAGTCATGTTTAACTGAATAAACAGTTAGTAAACACAAGTACATCTTATTGAACATAATTTATTTTCATCACCAATTATCATAGCAGAACAGTTTTTCAAGCAGTTTGTGAAGCATTTTGGAAACAGGAGATGAGCCCCTGGTCTGATGCGCCACTTGGCTTGAGAAACTCGTTCTCAAAGACTTATTATTTGGGTAGCACACATATTCTGAATCCCTTCGGCAGAATTCAAATGAGCCATTTTAATCTAGATTAATTCCAAGATTAATCTAGATTAAAAAAATGATCTATGCCCACCTATATTTTTTATTCAATATTAAGGTCGCTGATTTAAGTTCCGCCTGGGCCTTTCTGTGTTGAGTTTGCATGTTCTCCTCGTGTTCGTGTGAGTTCCCTCCGGGTGCTCCGGTTTCCACCACAGTTCAAAGACATGTACTATAAGTGAATTGGGTAAACAAATTTGGCCGTAGTGTACGAGTGCGTGAGTGAATGTGAGAGTGTACGGGTGTTTCCCAGTACTGGGTTGTGGCTGGAAGGGCATCCGCTGTGTAAAACAATTTTTATAGTATGCTGTTGTATGGGGAAAAGCCTCAAGGTCCCCACACTTTGCAACACTGATCCAGTAAGTATTCATAGCGCTTCACTTCATTTATTTACTCAAAATTCTACACAGAATACCCCATAATGACAATGTGAAAAAAGATTTTTTTAAATTGTTGCAAATTTGTTAAAAATAAAAAACCTGAAAAATCACATGTACATCAGTATTCACAGCCTTTGCCGTGAAGCTCTAAATTGAGCTCAGGTACATTCTGTTTCCACTGATCATTCTTGAGATGAGCTTAATCGGAGTTCACCTGTGGTAAATCCAGTTGATCGGACATGATTTGAAAAGGCATACACCTGTCTATATAAGGTCCCAGGGTTGACAGTGCATGTCAAAGCACAAAACAAGCATGAAGACAAAGGAATTGCCTGTAGACCTCCAAGACAGAATTGTCTCGAGGCACAGGGCTAGGGAAGGTTACAGAAAAATTTCTGCTGCTCTGAAATTTCCAATGAGCACAGTGGCCTCATCTGTAAGTGGAAGATGTTTGGAACCACCAGAACTCTTACTAGATCTGGCCGGCCATCTAAGCTGAGTGATCAGGGGAGAAGGGGCTTAGTCAGAGAGGTGATCAATAACACAATGGTCGCTCTGTCTGAGCTCCAGCGCTCTTCGGTGGAGTGAGGACAACCTTACAGAAGGACAACCATCTGTGCAGCAGTCCACCAATTAGGCCTGTATGGTAGAGTGGCCAGACGAAAGCCACTCCCCGCCTGGAATTCGTCGAAAGGCATTTGAAGGACTCTCAGACCATAAGAAACAAAATTCTCTGGTCTGATGAGAATAAAATTGAACTCTTTGGAGTGAATGACAGATGTTACGTTTGGAAAAAAAAACAGGCTGCTGGAAAATTGGCTGCTGACAAGCAGCTTGTCCGTCATATGAATAAATTCATTCATTCATTTTCTTGTCGGCTTAGTCCCTTTATTAATCCGGGGTCGCCACAGCGGAATGAACCGCCAACTCATCCAGCATTTGTTTTACGCAGCGGATGCCCTTCCAGCCACAACCCATCTCTGGGAAACATCCACACACACTCATTCACACTCATACACTACGGACAATTTAGCCTACCCAATTCACCTGTACCGCATGTCCTTGGACTGTGGGGGAAACCGGAGCACCCGGAGGAAACCCACGCGAACGCAGGGAAAACATGCAAACTCCACACAGAAACGCCAACTGACCCAGCCGAGGCTCGAACCAGCGACCTTCTTGCTGTGAGGCGACAGCACTACCTACTGTGCCACTGCATTGCCCCATATGAATAAATCACAATTTAAAATAAAACATGAATCATAATTTTTAATATATAAAACAGAAATCCTAAGTGCTGGCTGCTGAAAATCCAGGTCTGATTATATATATATATATATATATATATATATATATATATATATATATATATATATATATATATATATATATATATATATATATATATATATATATATATATATATATATAAAACATATAACAAAATATATAAAAACATTCATTGCTGAAAATGCACCTTTGCCATCACAGGAATAAGTTGTCATTTAAAATGTATTAAAACGGAAAGCAGTTATTTTATCTGGTAATAACATTTTACATAATTGTAATAGTAAACAGAGCGTACAACATCAACAACACCCAATCCCTCTCCTGACACTCACTATAGGATCATAATGTGACATAAAATCCACACACAAAAAAAATCACATTCCACTAAATGACGAAAGTAATGTTCCATAACTACAGAATATCCCAACACATGAGCCATGAGCTGATATGTACCCATTAGTGAGCGGAAATGGAAAAGCGATTTCGTTTCCCACCACTTGAGAAACAACACACAACTAGACAGCAAATAAATCACAGACGCTGGGAGAAAACGCAGGGAATATTCTTCGACTCATATGCACAAATTGCCTCTCCAAGGTGGAAATAAGATGGGGGAAAAATTAGGCCAGATCTGAACTACCATCGCTCATGCCTGAACCCGAAAGAGCTTTTAGATCATCTTGTAATTACAAATTATTTTTCTAATTAATTTTGGGTTTCGTCTTCCATTACCAGCTGGTTATGAGGGTTAAAGCTAATTGAAAACGTTATTAAGATAATAATGTTTACTCTACATGGTGTGGATGCAGCTGATGAGAACTCATTTTCAATTTTTTTCTCTCTTTTCTCCATCTTTTCAAACTATATCATTCCTCTGAAGGAATGAGAATCATCATAAGAGATTTAATGATTCAGATTCATCCTCCATTTTCCTAAGGATTTTCATTATGAATTGTTTTAGCATTTTGCAGTAAGAAGTATTTGGGAGCACAAAATCATATTGCATTGGAAACATAAAAGATTTAACAAATACATACTTCTAGCATTTAAAATACCACTTACAATACAAAAAGCAATGTGTTTTTAATCTACACAAGAAAAAGTCAATCAGTGACTCTCATTTGGTTAATTGATGTGTCATGGATTCACTAAAAAGCTCAGTCTTAAAAGAGTCATCATTCAGGAATTCCCTATTCACAGGCTGAATGATGTTTTTGATTCACTGAACAGAAACAACTCATTTGTTTAGCATTCTGCAAACACAGGTCTCAACCCATGGATATTATCCACAGTGAATATCCAACACATACAACCCATTTACACTGTAAAAAGCAGTTACTTTAAAAAGTGAGTAAAATCATTGCCTTAAAAGTGACAAGTTGAGTTTACTTAAAAATTGTAAGATTTTTCTGTTTCTACTTATAACAATTAAGTTCACTTATTTTTTTATAATTTTGTGCATAGTTTGTTTACTTAATCGTTTTAAGTCAGCATTTACTCAAGTTTTTATTGTGAAATTAACTAATTGCTTTTTACAGTGTACCTGTGAAAAGCAAGTTTCACAACTTTTTATTCACTTACAATAACTGAATCATTACCTGTATTCATTTAGAAATCCACAGTGTAAAACTCAATAAGTTAAGGGAACTCAAACCATTTGAGGAAACCAATTGCAACAAACCATTTAAGTTTAAAAACGAGTACTGATGAGTACTGTGAACTTAATTCATTTGAGTAAACAAAGCAATTTGAGCACAGTTAAACCCATTTAGTTAAGTGAACTCAAACCATTTGAGGAAACCAATTGCTACAAAACATTTGAGTTAAAAAAACTAATCTATACGAGTACTGTGAACTTACTACATTCAAGTTGAAGTAATGAGGTATTTAATTAACTCATTACCTTCAACACGGAGTTTAAAACTCTTCAAATGAGTGGATTTAACTTTCAGTCAATTTTGAGTTAACTACACTCATTTAATTTGATAAAGTTGACTGTTGGGTTTTACAGTGCAGGTGTATGTCATTGTTTGACTAAAATGAATCCCCTCTGAAAAGTTCATGAATCACACTACCTTGGGTAGTGCAATATTTTTGATATAATACAAAGGGTCAAAAGGAATAAATCTTTAATTCTGAGTTCCTTCTTTAGTGGTGGTAAAGTGTCTCCTTTACACTAGTTCTCTCCACTTTGGATACATAATTTGTTTTTGATTCATTAAAAACAACCGATCTATATCACTCAGTTCAATTGTACTGTACGCTCCACATGATTCTGATTCACTAAAAAAATTACTGACTCATAAGTTATTCATTTAGAATTTCATCTGTACTGTTACGCCCCATTCACGCGTAGCATGAGCTTCAATGCTTCCCATTCACTTTGAATGGGTGATGTCAGGTGTTGACGAACTGCATTGTGGATCCGTCTGCGCCACTTCAGAGGTGTTGCTTACTGCAGAAGTTGGGACTTGCTCAACTTTTCAAGCGCCGACAGAAGCGTTAGCCAATCAGAACACTGTATGCAAATACACCAGCTCAGGCAGTGGCCTATTGCTGACTAATTTCATTGGCTGACGTTGCTATGACGATCGTGTCAGCCCCAACTTCAGACACGCCCTCTGTCAAGCGTTGACGCTGAAGCCCCGTGTGTATGGGGCGTTAGTGCTGCATGTTCTGATTTACTAAAATGATCATATTAGTTCTTCATTTGTAATTTTGACTGTTCAGGTAGCACTGCATGATTCTGATTCACAAAAAAAAAAAAAAGAATTGACTTGCTTCTTTTGTTAGTTTGGGATATTTTGTAAAACTTCATGATTCAGATTCACTACTGACTTATATCAGTTATTAATTTACAATTGAGACTGTATGGGTGATGCATAATTCTGATTCACTGAAAAGAACTGACTTGTTTCATTTATTCATTTGGAATTTTGACTGTACTTGTGGCCTAACATGATTCTGGTTCTAGAAAAAGTACTGACTCAAATCAGTTATTCGTTGGAAATCCTGACTGTACTTTTAGAACAATGTGAATTACTGAAATCACTTCACTGAAATCAATTCTGAATCACTAAAAAAAATAAAAGACTCATATCAATTATTAATTTGGAATTTCGACTACTTGTGGCACTGCATGATTCAGATTCATTAAAAAGAATTGATTCACCAGTTATTCATTTGGAATTTAGAATGCACTGATGGCACAGCATGATTCTGATTCACTAAAAAAGAATTGACTCGTATCAGTTATTGGTTTATAATTCAGACTATATTGGTGGCACTGCATATTTCTGATTCACTGAAAAGAAATGACTTATTTCTATTCACTTGGAATTTTGACTGTACTTGTGGCAGAACGAACATTATTCTGGTTCACTAAAAAGAACTGACTCATATCAGTTATTTGTTGGGAATTTTGACTGTACTTTTGGCACATTATGATTCTGAATCACTTAAAGAAACTCATATCAGTTATTTGTTGGGAATTGTGACTACTTATGGCACATTATGGCTCTGAATCACTTAAAAAAAGACTCATATCAGCTATTTGTTGGGAATTGTAACTACTTATGGCACATTATGATTCGTAATCACTTTAAAAAGACTCATATCAGTTATTTGTTGGGAATTGTGACTGTACTTATGGCACATTATGATTCTAAATCACTTCAAAAAGACTCATATCAGCTATTTGTTGGGAATTGTGACTACTTATGGCACATTATGATTCTGAATCACTTAGAAAAAGACCCACATCAGTTATTTTTTGGGAATTGTGACTGTACTTATGGCACATTATGATTCTGAATCACTTAAAAAAAAGACTCATATCAGTTATTTGTTGGGAATTTTGACTGTACTTGTGGCACATTATGATTCTGAATCACTTAAAGACTCGTATCAGTTATTTGTTGGGATTTTTTTCTGTACTCTTGGCACATTATGATTCTGAATCACATTAAAAAAAAGACTCATATCAGTAATTTGTTGGGAATTTTGACTGTACTTTTGGCACATTATGATTCTGAATCACTTAAAAAAAAGACTCATATCAGTTATTTGTTAGGAATTGTGACAGTACTTATGGCACATTATGATTCTGAATCACTTAAAAAAGACTCGTATGAGTTATTTGTTGGAAATTTTGTCTGTACTTATGGCACATTATGATTCTGAATCACTTTAAAAAAGACTCATATCAGTTATTTGTTGGGAATCTTTACTGCACTTTTGGCACATTATGATTCGGAATCACTTAAAAAAAGACTCATATCAGTTATTTGTTGGGAATTGTGACTACTTATGGCACATTATGATTCTGAATCACTTAAAAAAAGACTCATATCAGTTATTTGTTAGGAAATGTGACAGTACTTATGGCACATTATGATTCTGAATCACTTAAAAAAAAGACTCATATCAGTTATTTGTTAGGAAATGTGACAGTACTTATGGCACATTATGATTCTGAATCCCTTTAAAAAAGACTCGTATGAGTTATTTGTTGGAAATTTTGTCTGTACTTATGGCACATTATGATTCTGAATCACTTAAAAAAAGACTCATATCAGTTATTTGTTGGGAATCTTTACTGCACTTTTGGCACATTATGATTCGGAATCACTTTAAAAACACTCATATCAGTTATTTGTTGAAAATTGTGACTACTTATGTCACATTATGATTCTAAAACACTTAAAAAGAAAAGACTCATATCGGTTAATCATTTGGAATTTTGACTCTGGCATTGCACAAGTCTGAATCACTAAAGAGAACTTTATGTTTTGTTCATGGACGATGGATGGTTGCACAATATTTGATTAACTAAGATAACCAATTCATAACAGCCATTCATTAAGGAATCTAATTGTCACACTGCATGATACTGGAACACTGAAACGGACTTACAATCATATAGTTTACTCAGGAAATGCACTGATTTACTTTTGATCATTCATTAAGGATGCAAACTTGCTGCAAATCCATTAGTGCAGTAGTTTGGGGTGTGCATCTACATCAACGAAAGAGCGCACGTTCAACATTCATTAACATAAAGACATAGAAATCATCAGATAATTTCTTTTCTTTATTGGAACTGATTCTAAATGGGAATTTGGTTCCTGGTCCCCAAACGTACTCCTCTGCACCATCTGTTCTGTGCTCTCCCCGTCTTTCTCTCGCGACTCAAGGCTGTTTGCTTATTGTAATTGCGCATAGTGGGAACACTTTTTCCCTTTTGGCAAAACAGAAGTTCTCTAATCCATACTGACATGATGTTTCTAGGGAGATGGGATTTATCATAACCTGCAATAAGTGCACTGTCCACAAACCAAAGACCAAATTCATGAAAGCACACAAGAGAGCCACATGCTCACACACATAAATCATTGGCAGCTCTTTTTTTTTTTTTTTTTGGACTCTGAATGCCCATCTTGGCCATTCCATACAATAGAGAAAGGAAAAGGCTTTCTTGAGGGGCATGAAGCTTACCCATGTGTTAAGACATAATGAATGTGTGCGTGCATGCTCTTTTCTCAACAGCCCCCAAGAAAAAGCATGACACAAATTCATGGTGCGCTGAGCATTTACAGCCTATTTCCAGCCACTTCTCGTGTAGAAATCAAATGTATTGTTTTGCGGCATCCTTGTGACACGCCATATACAAATGCATTTATAGATCAGCCACCGACCTCTTAAAAGAAACAACGGCAAGGAAAGTCCAGCGTAACGACGCCTATAATATCTTGTTGTTTCATGTCAAACTCTATACTGCGGTTTGTTTTTCACAATACGGAGCTGTGAACGACCTGTCATGAATCCCATTTTCCATTTCCAACAATCTGTCTGGCCTCTCCAGCTCTCAGCCAATCAAACGCATGTAAATACCCATCATATTTTCAGCTGTTATTAATAACAGCACACAGTCTGGGTGCCGTTTGCAAACAGAACATACATGATGGAATTAAATTAGCAGAGCATGTAAGTTCAATCGCTTTATGTACCACTCAAGAATGAAAAATGCTGCAAATTTGCAGAATGCATGGGCGCGATCAAATTATGGTTCTTAGTGTTACTGCATAGCTGAAAATTAGGTTCAGTGACATATCATGGCTCTCCCCAGTGCTTGTATTAAGAGGTGAGTTATGCACTGTGAGGCTGAATGCACAGCAAAAGCCTTGGAAACCAACCGGCTATGCAGAGATGCCTTCACTTGAGAAGCCTGAACCAGGAAAGTGATTTTGAACTATTTGGGCCATGACAGTTTAATTGGAAATGAGAATAGCAATGCTTCATGCAATTTTATGACAGGATGATTTTTATAACAGAACAATTGTGGAATAAGGAGAGGGAAAATGGAGACGAAGAAATGTAAATAAGCAAAATTCACTGTGAAGGAAGACAGAAAATATAGAAGATAATGAGTTCACTGAAAATAAAAATAAAAATCATTTACTCACATTCAAGTGATTTTCTTTCTTGTGTGGGACACAAAATGAGTTGAATAACCTGGCTGCTTTTTTTTTTTATATATATATATATATATATATACAATGGAGGAGAATGGGAGATGAAAGTTAGCATTTAAAATATGTTGGTTTGAAATGGATTTTTTAAACATAAAAATAAAACATTTTTTTGCAATGAAAATGACTGATTTTGTGGTGCTATTTCCCAGAAATTTGCAGACAATTTAGCAAATATATATGCTATCTTATTTACCATTGTTATGATAACCAGCGATCTAGCGACTGCAGATCATTGGTAAACACGCATTTCACTAAAGAACTACAAATCCGCCTGTATATGAACTAGAAGTTCAATCATGCTCTTCGCACACAACTGTACCTGTTTCAGTTTGATTACACACACATCTTAGAGGAGCCTTGTTAAACTTTACTGTGAACATTACGACGCGTTTCCTTTGCCTTGCCGTGTTTGATCCTCGCTTTGTTTTATTGTTTATTCCTGTCTGCTACCTGCCTTTTGACCATCCGCCTGTTTATGACCACGACTCTGGATTACCTGTATATACCTGTTTGACTCTGTTGACCGTTGCATGCCTTCTTATTAATAAACCTGCTTTTGGATCCGCACCTCCTTTGTCAGTGTCCATTCACATAACATGTGTGCGTGCGTGTAATCAAACTGAAACAGGATCAGCTGTGTGCGAGGTGCATGACGGAACTTGTAGTCCATATACCGGCGGATTTGTAGTTCTTTATCAAAATGTGTGTTTGCCAACAATCTGCAGCCGCTAGATCACTGGTAATCATAACAACCA
Organism: Danio aesculapii; assembly: GCF_903798145.1. Taxonomy (NCBI): domain Eukaryota; kingdom Metazoa; phylum Chordata; class Actinopteri; order Cypriniformes; family Danionidae; genus Danio; species Danio aesculapii. The sequence goes on along the minus strand of NC_079457.1, from coordinate 15,081,318 downwards.
TATTAGGTAGCCTACTTTGTTAGGTGTGCAATCTGACACAACGTCAATGACACAAATCATAAAAATAAAGCTTCTTTTGTCAAGACAAGATCTAAAACAGATCTAAAACAGTAGGGATAAGGACAAAAGAAGGCTGTATAACCCTTATTAAAACATCTAACATCATGTACCTCACTCAGGACATGCGTTAGGGCTTCCCCCTACCATAATACACCTAAAACATGGATTTCCGTAAAGCTCGTCAATGGCTCGTCAATGGCTGGGAAGAGTTAAGCGAAATCATTTATTGATTTCGCACACATATAATACCAGTCATATATGTAAAGCAAAAAAAAGTCCTTCGATTCGGTCATGTCCAGCGGCCATCATCCTTGAACCAATCACCATCATTGCAAGCAGCTTGCATTTCTGTTTGTTCCATTGCTCCGTTTGTTAGATTTTTGCACTTTTTTTTGCAGTTTGAAGCATGTCAAACGCACAATTCGCACCACAGGATGTCTAATCTTATTTTTGCATTGACTTCACATGTAAATTGCTTGCTTACTGCACAGGTGTTCTGATGTAGAGATATTGCTGTTTTTAAACGGTTGCTAGGTTATACTGTTTTATTGCTATGGGGACAATTGACAGCTTAGTGATGATACATCAAAGCTTTTTGCCAATATGAGTGATAAATCATCCCCGATGTCTCTATGAAAGTGTCTATGACTGGACTTGGAAATTATGTAAAATGGCTTGCTATATTTTATTGAAAATATAATGCTTAATAAGTGTAAAAGTGATGCATGCAAAAGTGACTTGCCATAATGATAAAAAAAAAATAACTTTTTGTAAAAATGGCTTGCCATATCAGTAAAAAATATTAAGTCAGAAAAATTATGCTTAATTATTTATTGGAAAACTATAAGTCTGACAAAAAAGATATAAAAGATGGAAAATATATAGCAACAAAATTTAATGCAGAACACAGCTTTTGGCCAAATTTGGGGCTTAAACATTTTTTTTTTATATGACCGTATTATTGAAATGTAATATTAAACATTTTTAATTCAAACATGGTAAGTCTGATTGCCATGAGGAGATGTAGCATAAATCTTGAATGCAGAAGGTACCTCTTGACCAAATTCGGGCCTTGTAGCATGCACGGACTAAGAGGAGATACATTTGTTTGAGGACAGAGTAGTATACGTAACAGTATGCTGGCTTTCTCCAGCCAACATAATCACAAAAAAAAAAATCAGAAACCAGGACCAGAAACAAGGAAGGCGACACTCGATGTGTCTTGCACAAATAAATCATGCTATTTGCGTGTATATAGATTTCTCAACTCAAGTGATTTATTTGAATTACATGTTATGTGCGTAAAATGCCCAAAACACTCAATTCATGCTTTTTCACTTGTTCAAATCACATCATTAGTGCTTCATTCATGTCTGGTGTGAATGCACTATAACAGATGAACAATACTGAGCCATGTTGTAAATGTGAGTGATGTTTATACAGTGTGTGTAATCAGTGTCATTGATCAGCAGCTGTGTGTGTCAGTGTAAACTGATGTGATAGTAAACTGTTTCAGCTGTGAAATGCAAGACATGGCGGGAGGCGTAGTCCAAGTGAATGGCTGGTGGAGTGTTCATATATTTTACCATAAATATATCTCTAATGCTAAATGATGATTGAACATTATTTCACTCTTGTTTTATTTTGCAAGTTATTTGATATTACGAAACATAAGAAATATTATTTATAGGTATATAAAATCACATGTAGTTTTAATTTTCTTTAATTGTCTTGACTTTGTGTCTCATGAAACTATACTTTTGAATTTTTCAAGCATACAATAGTATTGTGAGTGAAACAAAATGACATTTAAATACTAACTGGATTCAATTAAATCAAAGTTAAAGTAAGGTTCTGCCGCAACATCATTTGAATTTCTATATATTCAAATGACTCAAATCAGGAAGGGCTTTTTTTAACATCATCTCTGTGTGCGTTCGACATTTAGAACACAGGGAACAAGCAATCAAACAAACAGCTATAATAATCATTGTCTAATGTAATCAAAGCCTGAGTCTGATTATGTTACGCAAACAAAGGTGGCTAATGTCACTCATTAAACAGCTTCAGGCCTACTAAACATCACCCTTCAACCCATTCAGTAAACAGGGCATTTTCTGCTCTCTTTGTCTCGAACCCTCTATCGTCACATTATGTACAGTACAAAATGCATTTGATTGGCATATGTGCCCACCCAAACCCTGAACCAACGGCTTGATGCGGACCCAGCTGAGCTATAACCAGTCTATTTTCTTCCTGTATGTACAGTAGGAAGTGGATTTGCATTAATAAGGTCTGAGGGGTTAATCCAAGAAGTACAGCACCTGCACACCATTTCTCCATCTGCCCAGAGCAAAGGTTTTAACTGACGTACGCACTGAGGAGATGAGTGAGTGTGCAGAGAATGTAAAAGAGGAATGGATTTTGAAACCTCTAAAGGTCATGGTTTAATGTAAAAACTGTGCAAATTAAATAAATCAGCATAATATATTGTTGGAAAATTGCTTAGCAATGCCAAAACACAACCATTTGGCAAAGATGTTCATATTAGTCCTATAAATTAATTGGATGGGGAACAGTGTTATACAGAAACAAAAGTATGGTGATATAATGTCTTGTCGTGTGTGTGTGTGACATATCAGGACACAAATCTATATAATTACACAGATATGGACAGAGTACAAACAAAGTGGAATTCAATACTTTTTAAGACTTTTTTAAGACTCTTTCCATACATTTTAAGACCTTACACTGGCAAGATTTTAACTTACAATATATATATATACTATAATATATATATACTATACTATAAATATATATATATATATATATATATATATATATATATATATATATATATATATATATATATATACATATATACATACATACATACACACACACACTATATTAATGTAAGGAATTAATCTAAAACTAAAACATATACTGAATAAAAAACTATTAAATCTAGCTCATTCAGAGGGTGGCGCCTATAGAACTGCAGAAATAATGGTGTTTCAGCATGATGTCAAATCTAGCAGGATTTTATTGATTTCATAAACTACACAGCATCCTGATATATGCAGATTTAATTCAGACAAACATTAGCATACATCTGTAGTGATTTAATCAAAAATTATATTTTATACCTTGCAAAATAGCATTTCAGACTTTTTAATACTTTTTAAGGACCTTAAATTTCTCTACATTTATTAATCAACTTTTAATAATTTTAAAGACCCCGCGGAAACCCTGAAGAATTATGAGGACTTAGGTTTTTACAGCGTTTTTTGTTTTTTATGTTCTTGCTTAATGTCAATGTAATGGAAATTCATTCTGCATTACATCCATTGTGACGTTTTGAATGACAAAATAAAGGAAACCGAACTGAACTGAATTATGAGGACACTGATGATGACCTCCTTTCTCAAAAATTATTATATGATATAATCAGTTGTGGAAAGAGTACTGAAAAATCGCTCAACTAAAAATGCCGTTATTTGTCTAAAAATGTAGTGCATGTAGAATAAAAGTATCTGTTGTAAGTATTACTCCAAGTATGAGTAAAAAGTAGGCCTTTCAAAAGTACTTAAGAGTAGTGAGTAGTGAGTATTACTCTGTAAAAAGCTGATGCATTTACATGTAATTTGAGCATGTGTGTGTAAATGTAACATTCTGTAGTGCATCTAGTTATTGCCCAGCAGGCACACAACATCATAAGACATTAATTTTAGGTTAGATTTAGGTTGTAATGTCAGGTGACCAACGTCAGGTGATGTTGATATTTGGTTATTTTTAGGTTGTTAGAATGTGACCAAAATCCAACATCGAGCCAACATCTTAAACTAGCGTCATATTGATGTCAAATACTGACATTTATTCCTCAGGTATGGCAACCAAAATAAAACGCATGATAGACGTCATAGTAGTAACGTCCTCACAAGGTCAAGCTGTAACATCATTAGACGTTATTATTTGGTTGGTTTTAGGTTGGATGTTGGACATTGACGTTGGCCTGATGTTGAGTTCTGACATCAACCCGATTTTCATAAAAAAATAAAATAAAAATGCAATGTCTATGATGTTAGGGTATTACGTCAATCTGATGTCATGTTGACACCTTGTGCCTGCTGGGTGTTTAAGGCCATTTCAGTCATCATACAGTAAACATCCGTCATCTTCTCATCAGTGACATGCATCTAAACAGTCTCTGGGTCAATGCGTGCAAAGATTTTAGACATCTTCTTGGACACTTTTAATGCTTCCAAAGAGTTTGCTACATTTATAAAGTGCACGTCTTGAGGTAGTTCATTATGATGCGATTTACTTTCTTTGTGCGATTTGATTGGACAGGCATCACAGGACTGATGTTTCTAATCCTCATAGAGAAGAAAAAATAAAGTAGTGACTGCAGTTTGAAGGAAAGTAGTGGAGTAAAAATACCAATACTGCACTAAAAATGTACTCAAGGGAAAGTAAAAGTACACAATTTTAAAATTACTTACTAAATTACATTTCCTGAGAAAAACTACTCAACTACAGTCATTTGAGCATTTGTAATTAGTTACTTTACACCACTGTATAATATATATGATACTCCAATATCAGGAGGTTTTAAGCCTCACTTTACTAACTGCAGCATAAGAAGATTTATTTTATCCATTTGTTCCAATTAGAAAAGTCAGAGAGCATAACAAGTGAATACACACCATGTGCGATGGGCAGCGGAGATGAGCAGGCAGCAAGAGGCCATCGCTGTAAGCGGTAAGACCAGAATGACAGCTGAACTCAGGGAACCTGCTCATATTAGACCACACAGCATAGCACAGCGCGGCAGAGTGTTTGTCATCCACTCGCAAACAATTAGCCTTCATTAAACATGGTAAATCTGCATGCATGCCTCCTGTAGAGAACGCAGCGGGGGCGGCCGCCTCTCTTGGCCATTTCCACCCGCGGCGCAGCTAGAGGCTGAACATCCAGCCGTGATGGAGATCTCCTCCGCGAGCCAGCAGGGAAAATTAACAGACTGTTTACGTTTGCCGCATTTCATTTATGCCAGAATGAACTCGTCAAGGGGGCTCAGTGGAGGCCGCTGGATGTGACAGAGGGCATGAGCTCCCTTCAGTGCGGTTTCTCACCTCACAGACAATAGGAGAGAGATTAAAGGGATAGTTCACCCCAAAATTCAAACCAGCGTACTTATCTTTAAGTTTCTCTAAACTTTTAAGAGCTTTCTGCTGATATTTTGAACAATGTTAGAAACTGGTAGCCATTACTTGCATAGTAGGATAAAAAATGCTCTGGATGTCAGTAGTTTTCCCAAGTTCTTCCAACTATCATATTTAGTGTTGAACAGAAGAATGACACTCAATTAGTTTTGAAACAAGTGCAGGGTATACTGTATGTTAAACAATATTACAGAATTTTCTATTACTTTATGCTACCATTAGGGGTCAATTAAACCCATAGATATTTACATTAGATGTCGCCCACCCTGTTGTTGTCTATTGGAAGGAATGCATCGATAGAGCTGCCATTTTAGTACAGGGTAGCGCTCCTTTAAAAATGAATGCGGGAACAAGGTGCAGTGGAGGACTGGCCATCCAGAGCCAGAGATATTTACAGGTATATACCATATACTGTAAAAGGTATGGACGTAGTATCCATGACTTCATCCATAGGTTTCTGAAGAACCCAAAGAAGCTACAGGTAGGCGTGGCCAATCGTCCCTATTTTGTTTGCGCTTCATCGCACCAACCGGGGGATACGCAACAAGGGCAAAGAGGCGGAGTGTGAGCGGAGCTTTAGACGCCTGCTAGATTTTTTTGTTTAGACAGGCTTTCCTATGGGAGAAACGCTTAATACTTCATTACCTGAGACTCGTTTGTGTTCTGACCACGTGTGCTTGGTAGTGCACTATATCAATAAAGCATTTAGTATTTTAAAAACACTGTTGTAATACATTGAGCCACACTACATTGTTCTGATGATGTTTTTTTACAGGAGGAAAATGTGAATTACATCCAAATATTTCAAATATAGTCTGTGTTAGTAAATGCAAGGCTATTGATGAAATCCAGGCATAACACTGTATGACAACATTTCAGATGACTGTTCTAAAGCCTACAGCTAATCAATCTGTCAGATTCTAGAGTGCATTACAGGTCTGAAAAATATAAAGAATAAATGATCTTAAATAAAACAAATACATTTATAGAGATGGTAAAAGTATATAATTTCACTCACCTGCGAAATGGAGGGCACATGAATAGTTTGTGAGCACAATTAAGTGCACACAGCATGCCATATCATCTGATAATTGTAAAAAAATAATTTCGAAAGGCAACTGACTGTGTAAAGCCACATAAAACAAAACAACAACACAAGGTATATGCAGAGTTCAGCGGGTTATCAGCTGGAATCAGCTGAGGTGAAGTGACAGCGACCAGCGAGACCTACAGTAGCTGTCACTCAAGTGGCTCTGCCCTTAATTATGCAGACTTAATACAACGTAATATAAAGGAAATAGATGAATTATAAAAAAAATTCATCCCCCTCACAGTTGTCATGAAGGGTAATATTAACTATATGAACCAAAATCGTTCTTTGCACCAGGCTGTAAACACCCTTTTTCTGCTATAAAATTGGAAATTATAACAGTGGACTCAATAGAAATTTGCTCTATTATGGAGCTAGGACTAGCAGAATTTCGATGAATGGCAGTTTCAGTTACTTCCGTATTTGCTTCACAAGGGAGAGTGGCAGGTTGCAGCTTGGTATATACATATATCTATGATCGGGAGTTTTTCCGGTGGTCAGTATGCTATTTTTTTTTAAATGACAAAAATTATCATTTTACATCACTTTTCTAAGTGACTGCACAGGCATTGCCAGCAAAGAGCGTGTTTTTGTGTGCATGGAAATGTATTATCCTCCCTCCCTGTTAAATCTGATCTAATCCGAGTACTGAAACACACCCCCTCTCCTGCTTTTATTTCTCATTCTAACGGAGGGAGCGTTTCATTTGTAAATGACTCTCTTTTGTGAACGACTCGTTAACTAATTTAAGTTTCTAACACAGCAGCATCTTATCATATTCCATTTACGTTGTTTGGTGACTTTATTCAACAAAACTAGCATAAGCCTAGTATTTAGTGTGAGTTGGTTCTACTTTGCCTTATGGACAGTGCAGTAAGTGACTGTATTATCAAGAATAACGTTACTTGTTGAGCGCAACAATTCGTAACATACAAAACGTAAAAAAACAAAATCTTACCTATGAAATGTTATGCCTTTGTGCTTTGTTTTCTTTGTTTGCTCGTTACTACACCCGTACACAGCGCTAAAGTCTAGCATCTTCACATTGGCTTTGGTCTTGACTAGTGCGGTTGAATGACATTTGTCCTCGGAGCACTGTACAAATGTGGCGGTGCTATAAATGCATGCTCAGGGTCCATATGCGATATCTAGTGTATAGATCAATGGATTAAGCCGAACATGCTTTTCAGTTTAGAAAACACAAGGTGCATCACTCCCTTTTTCTTGAATTTTGTTGAAAAAAAGAGCAGTGTGCTGTGCTTTTTAAGTTCCTAGGCAACCACTTTATCAATGGTCTTGGTGCTGGTGTAAATGACGTTAAGTGCTTTTTTTTTTTTTTTGCATAATTTTTTTTTTTTTAAATGAGAGGTGCAGCATAGAAAATGAAGCATTGTGGTGCATAAAAAGCATGCAAAACACTCGCTTCCAATAGAAAACCACTTGAAAAAAGGGACCTCTCACTGCAGAAAAATGTGTTTAATGTGTTTAGACTATTTTATATATCTCCACTAAATCCAAGTGACCGACCAGAAGCTTTGACATATGTATAAGGTGTGTGGAAATTTTGGTTACAATTTGAGCTTTGATTGTGTTAAACTTACTGCTAGAAAAAGATTAACCACGATTAATCGCATCCATTTGTTATATATTTGTTATGTATATGTGATTCACACACATACACAGAAACAAAACTATACAAAAAATGTTGTTACACAGATATTAAAATTTATATATAATCCGTATCATGTTCTTATATATTTTTTATATTTTCTCAAATATATACATGCATGTGTGTATCTATGTATACACGGATTTCCAATATGTATTCACCTTAATGTTATTCTGAAAACACTGTATCAGCATAATGACAGTTAATGAATCATTATTTACACTGATTATCCCAACCTATACTACAGTGCTTTTGAATGGTTGATTCTGGATACGCAATTATTTTGCAGGGAAACATGTAGCTGAACTAGTTCCAGACAGGTCTGGACCGCATTACAGTAACATAACACCAACACAACATCTTTTGTACCCCATATTCAACAGTGTGATGAATGCATGATGTCCCAATTCAAAAGCTCTCACAAATGCGGTCCTTCATTTCCAAACAACTACTGGATCCTTTGGGGCCCAAACTGTTCCATGATTCACCTTGTGTCAGTGACATTTGCAGAATAAACCGTCTTTAAAAAAAAATGGTGGAAATTTTTTTTTTGACATTGTATTTAAGTATGTTTGCCTCAACTACAGTGTCTACACTCACTGAATGGCCAGACTGGTTTGAGCAACAGTAACTCAAATAACCAAGGTATGCAGAAAAGAATCTCTGAATGCACAACATGTCTAACCTAGAGGTGGATGGGCTACAGCAGCAGAAGACCACACCGGGTGCCACTCCTTTCAGCTAAGAACAAAAAATTGAGGCTACAATTTGCACAGGCTCACCAAAATTAAACAATAAAAGATGGGAAAAATGTTGCCAGGGTCCGGATTTGGCACAATATCACATGACCAGTTCAGGCTGGTGGTGGTTATTGTGTGGGGGTATTTCCTTGGCACACTTTGCGCCCATTAGAACCAATTGAGTAATGTGTCAACGCCACAGCCTACAGAGTATTGTTGCTGACCATGTCCATCCCTTTATGACCACAATGTACCCATCTTCTGATGGCTACTTCCTGCAGGATAACACTCCATGTCATAAATCGTGAACCATCTCAGACTGGTTTCTTAAACATGACAATGAGTTCACTGTCCTCAAATGGCCTCCACAGTCACCAGAGCTCAATCCAATAGAGCACCTTTGGGATGTGGTGGAACAGGAGATTCGCGTCATGGATGTGCAGCCGACAAATCCGCAGCAACTTTCGTGATGCTATAATGTCAATATGAAATCTCTGAGGAAATCTCTGAGGAATATTTAAAGTATCTTGTTGCCACAAAGGATTAAGGCAGTTCTAAAAGCAAATGAGGATCCAACTTGGTACTAAATAAAGTGGCCAATGAGTGAATCTCCATATTGTCAAAGTTTCTAGCATGGTCAGTTTGCTCAGTTTGTCATATTTTCATCTGAAACATAACAATTTTGCAATAATGTAGGCTGAGGTATGCATTTCCAATGAGCCTGGTCTGAATTCTAGGATACAGTATGCTACAGTTTACCTCATCTATATATGTTAAATATGTTTACAGTTTACTTTGTTATCCTAACATAAATGAACAAAATAATCCGCACTACTAAACAAATATCAAAATGATGTCTGATATCTAAATAATTTCTGTTTTGTCTCTATAACCCCACTTCTTAAATGCCTATGAAGCAAATTTCAACCCAAAAACACAATCGAGTGTGCAGTTTCAGACAAAGCTAATGTGTTAGATTCATATCTGCGCTAACCCTCAGCTAGCTGCAGCAAAATTATACCGCTTCCAAATGTCAGACAACAAACACGGCCATGATTTAGTCACAATGCACTCAAAATAGATGCACAAGCCTGCATGACTCGTGCAACACTTTTGTGCGCTCCGTATCGCACAATGGCGGCACATTATCCATCTCCGCATGCTTTCTATTCATACCCAGAGCAATCAATCTACACTCAGGTTAATATAAAACCCTCCAAAACAATTGAAGTGCCATTGAAGGCATGGTGGCTTCTGAAATAAAACTCTAATGGATATCCGCGGGAGACTGCCACGAAGAATGATTAATTAGGCCTTAACTGTGAGCTTTAAAGCTGTACTCTCCGTCTCATTAGAGCCGAAAAGCAAGCATTTTTAGCTACAATAGTTATTATCCTTTCATAGCACTCCGAGTTGATCTTTTGTCCCGGTCCTGCTGTCTGATATTAAGGCTTCTACTGTGGAGATGTCTGACATTTAACAGAGCCTGTGGTGCGGCTCAGGGGAGCGGGGCGACTCTCTGGGGGACACATTGTGCGAGACCCCCTTCCTGGAGGAGCACAGCAGCCTGATATTACTCACCTTGACACCTGCCGCCGTAGTGTTCAATAACAGGGGACGACAGTGAGGTCTGGGCCAAAACGAGCTCTAATTGGCCTTATCTGACACCGTATGTGCTGTAGGAGATCTGGAAATCAATTAGTGGAATCGTAACGGCAGTGGTCATATGTGGAGTATCTGGAAGTAGGTTTGAAATAATGATGTGGTATGTGATTATGATCAGTAGGACCACATATTGAAATTACATTCATGTTTTTTATTAAATATATGTCGTTATTATTTATTATTATTTTTAATAGTGGGACATTAAATAAAATAGATTTTTATTATTTTTATGTGTATATATATTTATTCAACAGTTCTGTGTGTGTGTGTGTGTGTGTATATTTATATATTTATATATATATATATTTATATATTTATATATATATATATATATATATATATATATATATATATATACATAAAATGGAGAGACAATTGTTTTTCAAATGCCATGAAGACGCTATATAAAAAGCTATAAGTGCAATTTAAAGGGTTAACCAGATTAATTAGGTGAACTTGATAAGTTTGTTAATTAGGCAATTCGATGGAAAATCATGGTTTGTTCTGAAGCCAATAGATAAAAATAACTTCTTAAGAGGCGCTATATATATATATATATATATATATATATATATATATATATATATATATATATATATATATATACATACACACACATGCGCAAGCACGCACGCACGCACGCACACACACACACACAGTGTAAAGCATTATATGACCAATTAGTCATGACAACATTTGTTTTTAGTTTAATCATTAGCTAATCATGAGTTACGCAAGCTGATTTATTCAGTTTATTATAGTACAAGTTCAAATGACTCACAAGGTTAATTTGATTCACCTTAAAAATTTAAGGCAACCAGTTTTTTTAGTGTAAGAATAACTGTACATTGGACTGTATAAATGTATATTGCTATGATCTTTTTTTGTTAAAAGAGCATAACCATGATAGTTACATAAAAATTTTAAACAAGTTCAACCATCATTATAAAGAGATTAGCGAGATCTCTATATTTGTGATTTAAAATCTGAGTGCCTGGAAATAAAACATCCATTCACATTAGTGACAAATCAATTATACACCACACATCAACCTCAGAAAAATGACGGGGTAAGATGCCCCACTTTACACCATGCAAAGCATGTTTTAGAAAGCCCCATAGCAACCATATTTTCCTATGGCTATAACTGCTCTATCTACTTCAATACATCAACTTTTCAACCTACAGGGGGTTTTGCCATGTCACAGGGATGACGGTATTGCCTTTAACGCAACTAGGATGACGTTATTGCCTTCAACAATACTAAGATAAACATCTTGCGAACGTTCACTTTCAGACCATAGGGCAGAGGAAAAAAACAACCCCAGACTAACGTCCATGCCAGGTTATTGGTCCATCTCTACAAAAAGCTCCATAATTGCACCACATTTCATCTGCGTGCATGAAAAAGGTGGCCAAAAGAGCGGTGATAATGCTATGCAAAAAAATGCATTAAAGTCCACTGGGATTGTCAGTCTGAAGATATAGTATCAAAAAGCCGCCGGTCTACTGCCAGTCAGCTTTTATGCAGATGCGTTCTGGCCTGGCCTGCCTTTGAACAATTTGTCATACTTTGATATTGTATTAACCTGCGAATGCTGACTCTTCATTTGTTCAATTCTGAGGGGAGAGCTACGGTTTGTGGAAAAGCCATATTTCAATGGCAAGGGAAAAGAAAGAGAGCCGGCTGAACATTAAAAGTGTTGAAGATGAAGGCGAGGTGCGATTCATCATGTGAGGGCCAGTATCTGAGACTACTTACACTGCTGGAGCAAAGGTGAGGTGTAAACACACTTTTGCTCATGGTTTACGTTCTGCTCAATGCACCTAATTGGCTTTGGAGTGCATCATCCTGTCCTTGGAGAACAGCAGCTGATGAATGTTTCTCTGGGCAACACTTTGAATCCAGAAGAACCTTCCTCTCTGAAACACACAAAGTAAACACTTCAATATTGGCAGTGGGATGAGACACTTGGCTATTTTATACTACATGGCACAACAAGGCTCTGCCCGGTTTAGTACATTTTCATAAACAACGCAAGATCTATCTTCTTTATAAGATCTACAGTATGTATATTATGTATAATCATATAGATGGATTAATTTTTTTAGAAATAATATAAATTGAAGAGGATTGATCCATCTATATTATTTCTAATAACATAAATGGATCTATATTATTTCTAATGTTTTAACACATACAACGACTGCATGGTGGAGACGATATCATTTGCCACAAAAAAATAAGCGATATTTTTTTCCATAAATACCTCGGTACAAGTTTTTGTTTCCTATTTATATAACATGATATGAGCAATAATCACACAAATTAGCGATTTCACGCAACAGTTCAACAGTTTTGGCACTGCATTTATCTCTTCACATTAATTTACTTATTCAGATAAATTTTTATTATTGATTTTGGCTTGTTTTTTTATTGTTTGTGTTAATTTAAATGTTATTTGCATGATTGTAAATGTTAATGCATAATTCTATTATTTATTGCAATATTTTATACCAGAAAACTTTATTTTATTTTACAATTATCACAATTATGAGATCATTATACTTATTTTTTTGTCATTTTATTTATCAATTTCTTTTTTTTAATGAAAATATACCTAAAGCCTTAGCAGAAATGTTTTAAGTCTCAGATAAACACACAACTGTGCTTTCTTTCTGAATGAATCCAAGTTTTGAATGAGTTACTTGAACCAATGATTCAATGGACCATTAATAAAAACAGCCTGTCTATCAGTTGTTTGAACAAATCCATTTATTTGGACTTATTACATTTACCACCACCTTTTTACACTCAGAAATAAAGGTAAAAAAGCTATCATTGGGGTGGTACCCTTTCTAAATTCTATTTGTTATAAATGTACCTTCAATGTACATATTAGTACCGAAAAAGTACAAAAGTGTACCTTGTGGCACCTTTAAGGTAACAGTATGCAGTATGCAGAAGTGCAAAAGTGTACCTTTAGGTACAAAAGTGTGCCTTTTGAAAAGGTCTCGTACCTTTATTTCTGAGGGTGTAGTTTTGGTTTTTATATACAGTATTTTATATTAGAAAAAAAAACATTTGCATAATAACAATAGTTGAAAAACAATTTAAAGGGATAGTGGAACCAAAGCATTTGTAATCAATTATTTACTTTTGTGCTTCAAACGCATTTAATTTTTGTTCTTTTGAATTGAAGAATGTTGATAATCAAACTGTTTTGGCTACCATTGACTATTTGACTATATTTTGTGCAAAAAATATATAAAATTATAAAGGTACTTATTGTAATGTTTATTTGGTCCATTTTTAATCTCTGTAATGGCTATAAATTTACTTTTGTTATTTTCATTATTGTTATTTGAATTATGTTACAATTTTTTATTGCGTGATAGGTCTAATTGTTTCCTGTAAATCAAGTTTTATTAATTATAAATCAATATATTTGCTCTAAATGCCCACAATACTGGATAATCAACTTTTAGAATATTTAGTAAAAAAAAAATATTCAAAGTACATATAAACACCACAGAGAAATAGTAAAGTATCTCACTGACACTACAATTAAACTGGCTCATATTTTTATTGTTTTTATTTCATCTTATTTTTTCCCCTTCATTTCTTTTTTAATTCATTATATCTGACTCAAGATACTCAATTAATAGGCACATGTAATCAAACCCTCGAGCGAATCAATTTCTAAATAAATCAGCAAAAATGGGATACAATAACCCCAGCTCAATATTTCACAACTATCATTATCAGATTATGTGAATTGCATACAAAATTGTGTGTGCATTAAACAACTGAACTGAAGAAACACAGGCTTCAACAACCCCCCACACAAGCCTTGCAGTTTTTCACAGAGACGTGGATGTTTAAACATTAAGCAATTCGATTACAACGGCCAATTTAGGAAGTTTCCGTGTCTTGCATGATTTGTAGTAAAAGCAAATTTCTCTGATTTGCTTCAAAGCCCATCACTGCCAACTGTCAGGACACGTTACTGTAAAACACAAGCCTATATCACGACTGATTATTTCCTCACATCCTCACATATAATAGAGATATACACGACTAACACTTCATCGACGTGACAAACAAACTGATGCTTTTCCCGAAATGTAGGGAGTCTTGATAAATACTGTCATTTTAAACTATAACTAACTTGTCAAGGACAAAAAAACGCATCCTAATTTGACAGCGCACTTAATTAAAAACACTTCTTGATGTCTTTATGATGAATTTTTATGGAAATGAGGCTGAAATAATGGAAGATATATGCATATTTGTCAAGGGGTTAAGTAAATTCAGCATTTGTACTTCAAACTCTGGTGGAGATCACTTGGAGGAGACCCTAATTTCCATGCTCTTAAAGCACCAGCACACATAACCACATATCAGATAGAATAAAAATCAGGTTATTTAAACGTTTTCTGCCTATACCGAATGCAAAGGGCTCAGCACTTTTTTCTCCACAAAAAGACCTGTCCTTTTTTATTAAAATGACTGGCTTTCCTCTGTCACACAGCGCTCTGCGAAGACCGTACTTTTTTTTTATTATTTATTTTATTTGTTGATGCAGTTAGCTGCGCTTCGGGCAAAATAACAACTTGCTCACCCCCCTCTCTTTGTGAGTCTAGAGCTGATGGCTTTTTCCCATTTTTTTGCGGAAACACAAGAAGAAAAAAAGATTACTTCCATGCCAGTGACCATTTGCTGCCCTTATAGTGATGTGTGACCCTGTTATATTTGATTTCATTTGTTCACTTTTCATTACTGTTTTTCCTGTGATCTGTGGAAAAGGCAGAGCGGAGCGCTGAGACGTCGATTTAGGATGACAAAGGAGACCCCCGCCTGGTACCAACTACCTCACAACATGAACTTTAAAAAAAATGATTGAAAAAAATGTTAGGAAGCAAAGGCATTTAGTTTTTTAAAAAGTTTAAATATATATATATAAAACTCATAAATAAAGGGAATGGTGCCTCTGTATCGCCTTTGTATGCTTGAATGATGCTGATTTTCCTGCTTTAATTTACCTAACTGCCAGTTTTTACTTCAATCTTCTCAAAACCTCGTCTTTTTTTCGTTCTCACAATTTGTCTGATTATTTATGCCACTTTCCTTTTGACTGATTTACTAAAAATCACACTAATGCAAAATAAATTAATACACCACAGCCTCATTATTAATAATTGTAATAATACTGTGCTTATACACCAAATTTACAGTATTATATGCATTCGGAATGTGTCAAGAATGTTATGTGGTAACATTTGTTTCTATCAAATTGCATCACAGCATAGTATTTATCTCTTGAATGAAACATTAATTTACTTATTTAAATACATTTTTATCATTGATTTTGACTAATTTGTTTTGATTTTTGTGTAAATTAAACTGGAATTTATTTTTTATTTTAAGGAAATAGTGAATAATGTTTTTTTTTTATTAATTCATAATTGTATTACTTATTTTAATATATTTTTTACCACAAAATATTATTTTATTATATTTAAGTGTCATATTTACTAGATAATTATTCTCCATTTTTTTTTTGCATTTGTTTAATTATCTTGCAATGTTTGATGGTTTATTTGTAATATTTTGGTTTGTACGACATTATTAATGATTTGTCATTTATTTTATGCTTTAAATGAAAGTTTTATACATGAAATGTGTCATGTTTTAATGCTATTTGAAGTTAGTTTTGTGTCATAAATGATTAATGTATTATTCATTTTATTAAAAACATAAATTTTTTAATATATATTTCATTTAAATTAGCATTACATATGTAACAGAGAGCAGCTAGCAAGTGTTATGCAGGTAAACCTGACTCCTCTGACCTCAAAAGGTTCTCTAGAGACAGACACTATAGACAACAGTCTTCAGCCTCCTTGTTAGAGCAACCGACTACCATGCAAAGAATCGCAGGCTCGATCCCAGCTCAGACTGGGTTGGGTGCAGTAGGACCAGGTGGGTTACACGTGGGGGCTCATTCGGGATTGAAATGAGGTTTGGCAGGGTGCGTGTAGCGGACGCCAGCTAGCAAGTACTATGCAGGTAAACCTCACTCTTCTGACCTCTAAAGGTGCTCTAGTGACAGATGCGAGAGGCCATGGTCTTTAGCCTTCTTGTTAGAGCAACTACCATGCAAAGAAACGCCAGTTCGATCCCAGCATAGACTGGGTTGGGTGGTAGGACCAGGTGGGTTACACATATATAATCTACAATGTTTTTATCATCCAATCCAATTAGTACTTATTAAATATATAAACAATAAACAACAGTAAGTGTCTGCTATGCACGATTATATTATTAAAAACTGTATATAAATGTTTAACATCATTTTTAAACAGTATTATGTTGTAAATGCACTTTATTAAATCCATCCAATATGTTTAAATGCTATTTGAGTTTATTTTTGTGTCATAATGATGAATATATCATTTTATTTTAAATATATATTTTTAAATCATATTTCTTATAAATCAGCATTACATATATAATGTTTATTGCTATTTGAGTTTATTTTTTGTGTAATAATGGTGAATAGATCATTAGTATATATTTATTTTATCATATTTCTTCTATATCAGCATTACATATTAAATGTTTATTGCAATTTGAGTATATTTTTGTGCCAGAAATGATGTATTATTTATTTTATTCTAAGTATATATATATTTTTTTAAATCATATTTTATTTATATTAACATTACATATATAATCTGCAATGTTTTATCATCTAATCCAATTAGTACTTATTAAATATATAAATAATTAAACAAAAGTAAGTATCTGCTATGCGCGATTAAATGTTTAAAAACTCTATATAAATGTTTAACATCATTTTTAAACAGTATTATGTTGTAAATGCGCTTTATTAAATCCATCTATTATGTTTTAATGCTATTTGAGTTTATTTTGTGTCATAAATGATGAATGTATTATTTATTTTATTTTAAATCATATTTCATTTAAATCAGCATTGCCTATAGAATGTTTATTGCTATTTGAGTTTATTTTTGTGTCATAATGTTAAATGTATTATTTATTGTATTTTAAATATATATTTTAAATCATATTTAATTTATATTAGCCCTACATATATATTCTACAATTTTTTTTATCATCAAATCCAATTAGTACTTATTAAATTTATAAACAATTAAACAACAGTAAGTGTCTGTCTGCTATGCACGAATATATGATTAAAAACTGTACATGTATATAAATGTTCAACATAATATTTAAACAATATTACGTTATAAATGCACTTTAATAAATCTATCTTTATGGAGAAAATATATTACAATAATTACAGTGAAAATAAAAAACACTGCAAGCTGTTCAGTGTCACTTCAGGCGCTTGTAGATGATCTGCTTCTGATGCTGGTATTTTACAGGCTGTGTGTGAATGTAATTTTGTAAGTTTCTCTCAGAGTTAATGAGCTCCAGGCATCGTGTGCTTCAGTAATTAGCAGCATAAGCTTCCATATCTGTTTGGTCAGTGCCCTTCACACCAGGTTACATCCAGAAATAAAGCGGCAAAGCTTCGCACGTTCCATCATAGTCATTACCGACTGGCATGAGACCAAGGGCAGAGATGAATTTCTTAAGAAGGACTGATATGCTAAATACACAAGAGAAAAAGAAGTGATAAAAAAAAAAGCCCTCGAGTCTTTATTTCCTTAAGAGATAAGTGATTATCTTTCTATCTATAACGCTACACTGATTTCAGCCTCTGTGCAAGAAGAGTTAAATCTGAACAAAAGGGTCTTTTGCCTCTGTTAACCCCATGCTTCCCTGCAGACACAATTAGCCAGAATGCTAATTATGACTGGCTTAAAACAAAAGCATTAATGCTCAGTCATTTAGTCTGATTTGATGATTCAATTGTAGCCGTTTAGGAGGATTGCTGAAAGCGAAAAGCAGAAAAGCTGATGTGTTAGAAAATACAATGCTGGCCGATGAGGGAAATGTGCAGATAAAAAGACTTATTTTAGAATTGGAATTAGTACATGGAGTTGAAGACTAAATGATCAGCCCTCCTGTGATTTTTTTTGTGCAGTTTAATGGAGAGATTTTTTTTTACATTTTAAACAATATTTAGTAATAACTATTTTCTAATAACTAATTTCTTTTGTCTTTGCCTTGTACATCATATTTTACTGGCTATTTTGCAAAATACTACTACTCCCAAAAAGTTAAGGTAACTCAAAATGTTTGAGGAAACCAATTGCAACAAACCATTTAAATTAAAAAACTAATCCTAATGAGTACCGTGAACTTAATCCATTTGAGTAAACAAAGCAATTTGAGCACAGTAAAACCCAATAAATGAAGAGAACTTAACTTATTGGGTTTTATAGTACTCAGTTGGTTTAAGGCAACTCAAACCGTTTGAGGAAACAGATTGCAACAAACCATATGAGTTAAAAAACGAATCTATATGAGCACTGTGAACTTACTCCATTTAAGTTGAAGTAAAGATGTATTTAATTAACTCATTACCTTCCACACTGAGTTCAAAACTCTTTTCAAATCAGTAGAATTAACTTTCAGTACATTTTGAGTTAACCACACTCATTTCATTTGATAAAGTTGACTGTTGGGTTTTACAGTGTATGAAAGTCATTTGTTTGTTCTGTATGTAACCAATTGAAAAACAAAATTATTTTCCATGCTCTGTAAAACATCATGTAATCATATCTTATTTATTTTCATGGGACATCTACTACAAAAATTAATCAAGATTTATTTCAAGTTAATTTTTAAGATCATTTAAATAATCTAAAAAAAGCCTTTCTCTAATAAGGGGAGAGTGACCATTACTCAGCAGGATTATTATTGGATGGAGTCACGCATTTCTCAAGGGATTATGGTTTATAGCTGCAGAAATAAACAATGATTTCTGTGATTATTTCCGCAAACTTCATATTAGAAAAAAAAAAAACATAATTGTTGGTTAAATGCAATTCATGTGAAAATATGATGAACGCTGAAGTTGTGTCATGAAAACTTTTTTTCACTTTAGATACAAAAAAATATATGTTTTTCCTCAGCAAAAAGCAATCCTAAAAGTAATAAAATTTGTATTATTTTGTTGATTAAAAAGAACTTTATTAGTAATTAAAGAAATTTAACGTGACAATGATTACAGTAATTTATTACTGTATTTTTTCATATTCTTAGTTAATGGAAATGACATTATTCATTGTTAGCTCCTGTCAATTCCCAGTGCATTAACTAATATTAACAAGTAAGAATTTGGATATTAATATATTAATAATGCATTACTACATGTTAAACTATGAATAATAAATGCTAAGTATTGTTCATTATTAGTTCATGTTATTATGTTGTGCTATATTATATTATATTATATTATATTATATTATATTATATTATATTATATTATATTATATTATATTATATTATATTATATTAATACATTAACTAATAAAATTTATTGTAAAGTGTGACCGCTTTAAGTGGAAAAAAACCTATTATTTACCATGGACCAATTTATTTAAATGATAGTTTCAGGATTTTCTAACAAAGAAATTGTAAAAACTAACCAGCTTTTGATGCGTAATCTGTTCCATTCATAAGACATGCATGTTTGTCCTTGAGTTGTATTTGAAGCTTTAAAAAAGTGTATATTGTTCACAAAAATTAATTAGTTAGAACAAGCTAATTAGCTGAACAGTAACAACTTCTTTAACTGCACATTTGTAACTTTTTCCTACAGTTAACAAATGCCTCAGACTGACATTACATTAACTTAAAGGGATAGTTTACCCAAAAAAAATGAATATTTACTCACTATTTACTCACCCTGAGTGGTTCCAAACTTTTATGGGGTGCATTCTTCTGTTAAACACAAAAGAAGACATTTTGCAGAATGTTGGAAATCTGTAACCGCTGACTTCCATAGTATAAAAAAAACAGATATGACAATGGTTACAGGTTTCAAACATTTTTCTAAATAAATTGTGTTCAGCAGAAGAAAGAAACTCATGAAGATTTGAAACGAATAAAAGGTGAGAAAATGATGAAAGAATTTAATTTCTGGGTGAAGTATTTCCCTTTCAATCCAGTCAAGTAGTGCTCATTAATCATACCACTTTAGCGAAACATTCTTTTAAACGTGCTTTTCCAACAAGCATCTAACCAACCAGTGTAAACAAGCAGAAGTAAGTGTGTGTTTTTCTGAGTGTGTCTGTGCAGTGATTTGAGGAGACGTGTGTCCCCTGTGCTCCTCACTATGACTGTGCTGATGGCTGTGACTGCTGCTCTTCACTGAGGGGACAGAACCCCCACAGCCAGAGCCGTCACTGAACACCAGCGCGCTTCTCTCTTCTCTTCACTTTCTGTTAGTGTTATCTGTGCCTCGGTTTCCCGCTGCTGATAAATATT
The DNA here is from genome assembly GCF_903798145.1 of Danio aesculapii. Classification (NCBI taxonomy): domain Eukaryota; kingdom Metazoa; phylum Chordata; class Actinopteri; order Cypriniformes; family Danionidae; genus Danio; species Danio aesculapii. The sequence continues at coordinate 15,060,432 of NC_079457.1, read as the reverse complement.
GGTTAAAAAAAAAATTATATTCTTTACCCTTTATACAGTTGAGGGCGAAATTAAAATTTAAAATTTTCTAGATTTCCCAAGTTCTGTTTAGCAGAAAGACATGTTCAAACACATTTTTAAACAAAGCAGTTTTAATGACTAATTTCTTTTGTTTTTGCCATGATATTTTGCAGGATACTAGTATGCAGCTTAAAGTGCAGTTTAAAGGCTTAACTAGGTTAATTAGTTTAACCAGGCAAGTCATTGGACAACAGTGGTTTGTTCTGCAGTTAATTGAAAACGTATATATTTCTAAAGGGGATAAGAGTATTGATCTTTAAAAATATATATTTTAGAAACTTTAAAACTGCTTTTATTCCAGCCAAACTAAAAGAAATAAAAATAATAACAATAATAATAATAATAATAATAATAATAATAGGAAATACTGTGTAACTGTCCTGGTTCTGTTAAAACATCGCTTGAGAAACTAATAATTTGCATTTATCTGTATAATATCATTTAGATCAGTGGTTCCCAAACTGGGGGTCGCGACCCCTGCGGGGGTCGCAGAATAATTTCAAGGGGTCGCGAGAGTTTTTTAAAAATTGTGTAATTTTCAGTGATTATAATAAATATTTTTCAGTATTACAAGTGAAAGCTAATATTTTCAGATTTTTAAAAAGATATCACTGATAAATTCATAAAGTATTTAGGACACGTTCAGGCAGAATGCATCTTTGTACTTGGAACGCAGCGCTCAGGAACAGTTTAAAACTGTTGTCATGTCAACTTGCCGCAGTAAACAAAGCCTTCAACGCTTGCCCCGCCTTCGCGCTCTTCTTATTGGCCCACTGCTCTAAGAACTGAACACGAATGATTGGTTAAAATCAGCTGTCAATCACTCAGTCAACGCCTCCTGTCTTCAGATGACAGGAGCTACAACCGCGAAAATGTAAAGCGCTGAAGACGAGAGAATGAAAACAACACTGACAGATTTTGTCTTAGAAACACCTAAAGCTACAAATATTGGCACATCTGATTACTGATCATGTGCTGAATGTTAATCCACCAGCTATACTTATTGAAGAGTGGATAAAAGACCTCCATTGGCTTCAAGTCTGCTATGAAAATAACTAGCATTCACTGTAAAGTCTGTGGGATATCTTTTGGGATATCCGTCCGTGTATCTTTTGGTCACTCAATTATGTTATAAAAATGTCTTTTCTTGTGATAACGGGATTTCATTAAGACATATTTTCCTTCACGCATGCATATTTATTTTTTTGCTTGTTAGTTTTGATTAGTGTTGATTTTCAAATGCAATAAATCTGTTTATAAAACTTGTAGTAACAGTGCGATAATTGGTGGGAGCCACTAAATTTTGGCTGGTGCGCCTACATTTTTAAAGTTAGAAGCACCAGTGTTACCAAGCAAAAATGTTAATTTCGAGCCCTGTAATCTATAGTAAATATAGTTAAAATATTGTGAACAGCTTAAAAAAAAGCTATTTTTATTGTTTGTATATGCTTTGGTAGTGGGGGGTCGCGAGTTCTTGACGATCTTACAATGGGGGTCGCGGGTTTAAAAGTTTGAGAACCACTGATTTAGATAAAGGTGGTGCAGGAAGAACTATATAAGAACTTAAATAATTATGTATTAAATAATTTTAATAATAACTTAAATAATTTTATAATTTTGTTTCCTCAAAGAACCTAGTGAAAAGTTTTTTAAAGAATAATTTTTTCATAGTATGTCACGATCACCAGCGATCTAGGCTTTGCAGATTACTGAAAAACATGCATTATCAGACTACAATTCTGCCACGATATGAGCTACAACTCCCAATCATCACTCCTGCCACAGCTGACAATCATTCAGTCTCTGACACCCACACAGCTGAAGCTCATGACTCACTCATTACTTGGACTACTGCATTTATAGACCTCACATTCTCACACACTTTGCTGAGTCTTGTTTCTGTTCACTGTTAGCATTACAAAGCCTTTGCCTCTTTTTCCCTTGCCGTGATGCATTTCCTGACCCTCACTTCGTTTATAGTTTCTTGTTGTTCGCCGCATTTATCGACCTTTTTGCCTGTGTACCGCCTGATCTTTTGGATTGCTCTTAGTGTACTTGTCTGTACCTGTACACCATTGTCTGCCTGACCATTTTCTGTAAAATAAAGCTGCACGTGGATCCCCGTTATCCTGACCTGTTTGTAAGACCCAATCTACCCCTTAGCCCTTCTCCTTGTCACAATTCTCTTTAGCTTGAAGGTGTAGGGCTAAGGGGAAGGGCGATGACGAATGATGATGTGTGTAGGTGTTATAGTGGTGTCCCATTTCTTAGGGTTAAATTTTGAAGCCCTTCCTCTTCACACTCTGTTTCAAGGGCCAAGGGGAAGGGAAAGAGGAAGGGGTAGGGGTACAAAAATAGAATTGTAATTGGGCCTATATACATCCAACAGTATATACCAAATATTACATGTATGTTATGTTACAGTATGTTATGTTATGTTATGTTATGTTATGTTATAGTACAATATTTTTATATTATAGTACAATATTTTTCTATTATAACGAATATTTTGTAGGATGAAAAGTTGCAATGTAATATAAAAATAATTTTAAAACTTTTTTATTAATGAAAGAATCACAACTTTATTAATATTTAAGTTTTTAATATAACATTTACAGAGTCCATTGCAGCAGGATTTTCAAATTTGGGGGTCCATGACATAAAATTTTGAAAAACCCTCGTCGTTTCTAGGGGAAAATGATGAATACAGTTAAACAAAAGTGACATCTTTCAAATCAAATCAATAATAATCAATAATAAATATTCATACAGTAGAACAATATTAACAGTATAATGATATTTATATTTAAACAGAAAAGTTATGCTACTTAAAATAATAAATATAAATAGTAATATAAAAACTTTCTATTACTGTTTGCTTGTTTGGTTTGTTGTTTGGTTAGCGTGCATGGTGGTGGTGGTAGTTGTTTCTGTATTTAGGCCCAATTCCTATTCTTTTTTTACCCCTTCCCCTTGGCCACTGAAACAGAGCATGAAGGGAAATGGCTTTAGATTTTACCCCTAAGAAATAAGACAGCGCTACAACACCCGCACTCGTCATCATATGTCATCGCCAGCTCGGATTTCATATGACATCAACGATGGCGACTGCATGCTGTAGTTATTCCAGTTGCAGTACTTTTTGGTATTTATCTTCACTGAAGGCAACACTACCATGTTATCATAACAATATAATGTGGCAATAAGATCGTAACTATACTGCGCATTTACACCGTGGCCATATTCATCTATGTAAACAAACGAAAACAACATTAACATTGTGACACCCCTACCTCTTTACGTGAACGCACAAACGAGGGGGAAGGGCTAAGAGGTAGAATTGGGATTGGGCCTTAATTATATTCAGACTTGGCAGGCATCTTTAAAAAATATTATTTGCCATATTCTGGCATTCTAAAGTAAACGACAACAAGGGACGTTACAATGGACCCTACTATTTTATATGTGCACCTTGTAGGGCTTTCTTGTTGATTCTTTTAAAATGAAAACAATCATACAATTGAAGCCATTTAGTCAAGATAACATTCCAGCCCTTCTCTAATTAAAGCTGCTTTTTAATTCCAGCTCTAATGATCAGAATCCTCGTCTCTCCTTCATCCGGCCCTGTGTTGATATTGAACATCCATGTGTCTGCAGAGGTCTGATCTGGGTCAGTTCCCCTGCTCTCTCCCACTGACCCCAGAGCTTCATTTATGAACTTGCCGAGGAGTTGCCAGTGAGCCAGAAAGTCACTAAGAATCGTTTTCAGCCCGAGCATAATTACAACTCTCCAAACCATTCCTCTTTTACAGCCCACTCTAATAAATATTAACAAATGAATTAGAGCTAATGTTTTTGAATTAAGTGTCTGTGACCAGCCGTCATTAATAAGAACTCTAGAGCGCTTCACTCATGAGCTCATTACTGAATAACTCCCCATTTATTGCAATTTTCTTCCATCTAATGGCTTCTTAAACAGCCTTACGGAGAAGCATGCATGCTTATTTATTGGAAAGAGCCACAAATAATCCTGTATATATTAAAAAAAAATAAAATAAATAGAAACACATGAATGAGTGCAGCCAGATTTTGGGTAATACTGGATCGATGTTGACCAAGGCTGCCGGTGATCTCAGACGCTCCCTAGAGAGATCACCTAATCCAGACCAGCCTGCCAAATGTCATCAGTTTTTTTACAGAATGAATGTGCATTGGTTTTGGTGCTGTGGGGAACATTGGAAGGGAGTGGTTCTGGTCTTAAAGGGATAGTTCATCCAAAAATAAAAATGCACTGTTAATTTACTCACCCTTAGGTCATTGAAGATGTAGGTGATGTAGTTTTGTTCTTCAGTAGAACATTTAAGAAGATTTTTATCTGATTTTGTGATCCTTGGTGTTCGTATAATGCAAGTCAGTGGTATCCTTATGATACACTAATGTCTTAGGAAGTAAAATGATCAGTCTGTACAAGAAACGTAACAATATTTACAATATGACCCAGCAGCTAGCTCTCTGCAACTCTCACATGGTCGCCCACTGAAGCCAAGCAGGGCTGCGCCTGGATGGGTGATCACATGGGAAAGCTAGATTGCTGTCGCAAGTGGTATTAGTAAGTCCAGCAGGGGGTGCTCAACCTGCAGTCTCTGTGGGTCCTAACGCCCCAGTATATTGATGAGGACTCTATACTGCTCAGTGAGCACCATCCTTCGGTCATTAAAAATCCCAGGATGTCCATCGAAAAAGAGTAGGGGTTTAACCCCAGCATCCTGGACAAATTTGCCCACTGGCATCCATCCATCATCGACTCCTAACCATCCCAATATCATAATTGGCTTCATCACTCTGTCTCCTCTTCACTAATCAGCTGGTGTGGGATGTGCGTTCTGGGGCAATATGGCTGCTGTCACGTCATTCAGGTGGATGCTGCACACTGGTGGTGGATGAGGAGATCCCCCCTCAAAAAATGTATAAAGCATTTTGAGTGTCCAGAAAATCACTATATAAATTTAAGGAATTATTATTATTCTTACAACTTTATTGTTTTTTTAAGCAAACCATGCTCTGGGTGCGCACAAGTGTAGTGAGCATGATCTTCCAGTTGATTGATGATGTATGAATGAGCGTACATGAATAAAAATAAGGTTTTTACTTGTGATTGTCCAAGAAGAGGCTATTGCTATAAATTACACTTGCAGCCATGACTGATAAAATAACTTGCATCTGAGTGCACGCTCACACATACATCATCATGCAACTGGAAACTCAGGTGTAAAACTGTAGCAGGTGCAATCTTCAGGGGTGCACAAACTGTCCTGGAGGGCCTATGTCCTGGTGAGTTTAGCTTCAAATAACTTAACTTGCTTCAAATTAAACCTGTCAGGAGGTTTCTGGTATACCTAAGAGCTTGGTTAGCTTGGCTAATTGAGATTGGAGCTAAATTATGCAGGACACCAGCCCTCTAGAACAGAGTTTTGGCACCCCTGTTTTAGCCGCTTCTAGACAAATGGATTAACCCTTACACATGTACTTTAAAAATACTCACGCTGACTCCCATGAGAGAGGCTTTTAAAGTGACCACTTTTTAAAATGTGTCGCTTTGAAGTTTCCATGGTGACACCAAGTTTATGCTGATTAATGTGATAAATTGTGATTTATGACAGGCAGCATGCACATCTGTAGCCTGAGCCATCACGGGAAAGCATATTTGAATTTGGCAGCTCATCACATGGCGTACAGAACTAAACACACCGGTTTGACCATATGCTCCAGAGACCAGCTAAGACTGATCACACTGGTATGATGGTGCATGTCAAAGGGTTAAACAGTTAATAATATAAGAGATATTAAAGGAAGCTAGTAGTATTGCAAATAATGTTTGAAGATGCTTGTGCGTTTGTCATCAAGCAACTGGAAGTTTTCCTCAAGCTGTGGATTAAAAGCAATATTGTAAATAATGTTCAATTTCTTGCACAGGCGATCGTTTCACTTCATTAGATGGCATTTATTTAGAATTGTTTGTATGTGTTTATATTTAAATCTCAAAAGCGGTTGACAAAGTCCCTTTAAGGCAAGTAATTTCACTTAGCGGCCATCATTAAAACACCTCTCAGGCACTATGCTCGGGCATTCTGTTTGAACAGGGAAAGATCAAACTCTCCAAAACTGATTGCCAAGCTTACGATTTCATTAAATACAAACAACACTTGTCTCTTTAGTTTCATTTCTAAACATTAAAATCACACAAAATTTGCAGAAACTCACATCTGGTCAGTCTATCGCGATTGATGATTGGCTCCTGTACTAGTAGGCAGGGTTTCATTTGCCATATTGACCGTTACACTTTTCCCTATTTCAAACAACATGAGTGGCATGCCTTGTGTATTCTATAGTCTTTGTGGTTAACCATTGATTTGCATTATATGAATCCTCAAAGCTAAAAACTTTGATGTTCTACTGAATAAAAAAAAAAAAAAAAAAAAAAAAAAAAAAAAAAAAAAAAAAAAAATCACCTACATCTTCAATGGGGGGAGTAAATAAACTTAAATTTTAGTTTTTGGGTGAACTATCCCTTTAACATTGTTGTAACTAGAGGTTGACTGACATTAGGATTAAAATGCACTTATTGAATTAAAGGTTTTAAGATTGTGGGTAAAATATTTACAGTAAACACTCATGTACCATTTTAATTTCATGTTGGTGGCTGTGCTAAACTACATATCAATTCCTGCTGAAAAGCTTATTAAGGAAGCATTACAAAAACAACGGAGCTATGATAATTTATTTATGAATCAGTTCCATTAATAAGCTCCAACACAGACGAGATGCCTGAAGCTACAGTGTTTCTAAAAGCCACGTGTCAAATTTCCCTCTGTAATATGCAAAAACTTGCATAATATGTGAAAAATAAATGCACACACTACTCTTGACAAATTTTGAGAGGTCTCATTTATCATAGCTGACATTTCAAAGGTTATTATTTTTTAAGCAACGCTACAGAGAAAATCCACCAGTTATTGTTTCAGCAATCCCTGTCAGGGATTTAAAAATGTAGACGGAACAAAGAACAAAGAATTTAAAGAAAGGGTGCACATTTGTTCTTGCCATCATAGTCAATGAAGAAAGTTGCTTAGTGTAGGAGGAAAAATGGCTTAGCAAGGCCTACAGAGGTCTGGGAAGATGAACATTCCGTTTCCCAAATTACTTTTTTGTGATGGATGAAACACCAGCACGAGTAAGCGGATGATGGATGGATGGATGGAAGGAAGTATGGACAGATTCAGACCAGCAAATAAATGGATGCATGGAAGGATGGATGGACAGATACAGACCAGCAAAAAAATGGATGCATGGAAGGATGGATGGACAGATACAGACCAGCAAATGAATGGATGCATGGAAGGATGGACGGACAGATACAGACCAGCAAAATAAATGGATGCATGGAAGGATGGACGGACAGATACAGACCAGCAAAATAAATGGATGCATGGAAGGATGGACGGACAGATACAGACCAGCAAATAAATGGATGCATGGAAGGATGGACGGACAGATTCAGACCAGCAAATAAATGGACGCATATAAGGATGGACAGAAAGATCCAAACCAGCAAAAAAAAGGGATGGATGGACAGATGGATTTAGGCCAGCAAATAAATGGATTGATGGCTACATGGAAAAATGTTTGGACATATCCAGACAGGCAGATGAGAGGAGGGATGGATGGATGGCTCCAGACCTACAAATGGTTGGAAGGATGGACGGACGGACAGACGGATCGAGACCAGCAAATGGTTGGAAGGATGGATGAACGGAAGGATCCAGATCAGCAAATGGTTGGAAGGATGTACGGATGGACAGATCCAGACCAGCAAATGATTGTAAGGATGTACGGACGGACAGACCCAAACTAGCAAATTATCGGAAGGATGTACGGACGGACGGATCCAGACCAGCAAATGGTTGGAAGGATGGACAGATGGACGGATCCAAACCAGCAAATGGTTGGAAGGTTGGATGGACAGGCAGGAAAATCCAGACCAGCAAATGATTGGAAGGATGTATGGACGGACAGATTCAGACCAGCAAATGGTTGGAAGAATGGACGGACGGACAATACATCAGATGGATGGAAAGATGGAAGGACAGATCAAGACCAGCGGATGGATGGATGGAGGGACAGATCAAGACCAGCGGATGGATGGATGGAGGGACAGATCAAGACCAACGGATGGATGGATGGATGGATGGATGGATGGATGGATCCAGACCACCAAATAGATAGAAGGATGGACAGACAGATCCAGACCAGAAAATGGATGGATGGATGGATCAAAGCAAGTAAACAGATAGAGGGAAGGACAGATTTATCGAGACCCCTAAACAAACTAGTAGATGGTTGGATAGATGAATGAATAAAGTTGTTATACTTAAAAAGCCACCATTGCCTTTTCCAAAAGTAGCCCAACCTCTAGACAATGACTGGGTCAGTAGTGATTCAGGATTCAGTTTACCGGTGTTCCAGTAGCACATGGATGTATATAAACACACGCAAACACACAGGCAATGTAACTGATGGGCTAGGAGCTCACAACAGTAGCCAGTTTGTCTCAAATGACATCTTCATTCTGCTGCTGAGCACGAGAACCAAGAGCTTCCATGCTCTCTCAGCCATGAAGATGGAGCTTTCTTCTAAGTTGTTGACTTAATTTGCAGACTTGTCTTCTGTTGCAGGCAGAAAAGCAGTTCTCTACAGCTTCATCAACAAATGGAAAAAAAAAATATATATATATATACACCATCATCCACTGTGATATATAAAGTAAAACCCTGATTTAAATGGGTCAATAACAAGACGACCCATTTTGGTGTCCAACTCAAATTTATTAAACTAATTTTTCATAGAAAGCATACTAAATGCTAGTACATTGTCTAAAGTAAAATGCAAGTAACTGCAAATGTTTTGTTGTTTTCATGTTTGAAAACCATCCAGTTTTCAGCATTTACTGTGCCCATTGGAACACTTTATAATGGAAGCAAACACAACGGAAAGTGTGTTCCAGTTTAGCAAAGTAGCAATTCATTTTTCAGGGTCAAAACCACCAATTATTCAATGGAACGGGACCAGTTCTGGAAACAGCACCAAGTTAGATGTAGAAGAAAAAGGACTAAAATAAGAAAGATTGTGTCAATAAAAGCCAAATATTTCAGAGAATGTATCTTGCTGTCTAACCTGCACATTCATATTCATGCCTGAGTTAAAGGTCACATGATAATAAAGATGATGTTCGCATATACTTCTCTCTGAGCTGAAAACACATCATTCAAAACAAACGTCAGTTCAGGCCTACTGACAAAACATTCTTAAAACCATACATCCAAAACCATTTAATTAGAAAATGAGTACAAGTATTACATAAAATATTAACAAATAAAGTAGTTTCCATGTGTGTTCATTCATTTTCCTTGGGCTTAATCCCTTATTTATCAGGGGTCGCCACCGCTGAATAAATCGCTAACTATTCCATTATATGTTTTAAGCAATGGATGCCCTTCTAGCCGCAACCAGATACTGGGAAACACCCATACACTCTCATACACTACGGCCAATTTAATTAATCCAATTCATCTATAGCACATGTCTTTGGACTTTGGGGGAAACTGGAGCACCTGGAGGAATCCCAGCCGGGCTGGGACCCGAACCAGCAACCTTCTTGCTGTGAGGTGACAGTGCTAACCATTGAGCCAACCTCACATGTGTTTAACAGAATAAAATGTTTACTTCCTAATAAAACTAGCATGATGTATTAATAATAAAAATGAAAGTTTCTGCAACTGGGGAAACCACTGTTTCCTAGCTGTTTTTTCTCCTTGTAAATGTGCCATTTTTCAGAGCGATGGACACGACTTATTATAAACAGTGTTATCATAAGATTAGAGGTGCTTGATATTTGGGATCAGAATCATCTTAGACGTAATTACACAAAATCATTTTGATGATGGACCGACTGATGATGGCAATGTAAGGTGATTTTTGATCACCAAGGATTATTCAGTAATGTGTTTCTAATGTATTTATTGCAAAACAAAAAAGCACATTTTTTAAAAATGTTTAAGCATCTTGGTGTTTAAAGCACTAGTTCTGCGTTACAGATACTGTTTCACACTTTTTTCAGCACTGAGATAATTAAGATGTTTTATTTATGTTTACTGAAGTACAAATATGTTTATTTGAAATTTTAATTTATTTTATTTTAATTTAATTTATTTCAATTTATGTTGAATAACTTCACATGTATGTTTATTTTCAAAATATAGGAATGTATACGTTTCCCAGTTTGTACATACACTGTAAAAAAAAAAAAGCAAAATAACAGCCAATAAATTACAGACATCTACCGTAAAATAACGGACTTTAAATTACAAAAATTTCCTTAACTTTAAGTTTCCGGTAAATTTCTGTATTTTACCGTCTGTTATTTTATAGTAAATGTCTGTAATTTAACGGTTGTTATTATCCTCTTTTTATTTTAAGTATAAAATAACAGATTTTTTTTACAGTATAGGCTACCAGCAACTGTGAGATTTTAGTGTTAATTTTTTATACAATACACTAGGAACTAGTGCACTTTTCTTGACTTTTGAGTAAATAAAGGAGCATTGCAATAAATCGTTTGTATTTTTTCTCCTTAACCTCTTACTGTTCCTATTGCCTAAGCATTGAATAACAAAAAAAAAACACATGTGTCAAGCCATCAGAACAGAATCGATCTGAAAACAGTGTTAAAAAACTGACATTTATTAAACCGTAGGCTAACTGTATTGTTGCATCCCAAATATATTATACACATAAATATAAATATTTGCCATCAATAACTCCAATTTCTTTAAATCTCATACAATTTAATATTTCACAAGGAAAAAACTAGATCACTTGTTTTTTAGCCATTCATTCACACAAAAACAGCACGTTGGGGTGCCTGAAAACTCAAATATTTGTATTTACTGTAGATTATATGATTATATGTTTTTGACAATGTTATTATTTATTTATTTATTTATTTATTTATTTATTTATTTATTTATTTTATGTGAAAAGGTTTAGAGGCATAGTACATTTAGATAAAAGAAACTCATTTTGGACAGATTTGGAATGAGGGAGGGTAATAGTAAATTAATTGTTACAATAGTATTAATTGTGAACTAAATTGTGTTATATGGGTCAACTATCACTTTAACTGTTTTCACAAACAAAATAAAAATTTTCAAATATGCATCACGTTTTAGCTTATTAATTTATATTAAATCTGTGAACTTGAAATGAATATGAATGTGGATATGAATATGAATAAAATGATGTAACATTTATTTACATTTAGTTAAACTTAGTAATAAGTATTGTAAGCACAATCCTATTTATAACAGAATTTCAAAATTTGACCAGTTTAAGGAGGCCACCAGAGATCACCTCTTGATGAGACAAAGAAAATATAATAATTCATACTGTTACCATTATTTTTTACTGTGAAAATGTTTGAGGGATAGCACATTTAGATAAAAGAAACTCAGACAGACTCGGAATGAGGGAGGATAAATGGTGTTAGTATTCATTTTTGGATGAACTTTCACTTTAACACTTTTCACAAACAAAACAAAAAGAAATATACATCACATTCATTCATTTTCTTTTCAGCTTAGTCCCTTTGTTAAGAGCCAACGCCAACTTATCCAGCAGACACATACGCTACGGACAATTTAGCTTATACAACATGTTTTTTGGCTTGTGGGTGAAACCAGAGCACCCGGAGGAAATATGTCTCACATTAAGCTTATTAATTTAAGTTAAACCTATCTAATTTTTAAGTTCAAATTCAAAACATAAATGTTAAACTGAGTAATATTTCAATTTAGTTAAACTTAGTAATAAATATTGCAAGCACAATCCTATTTATAACAGCATTTCGAAATATGACCAGTTCACAGAGACCACCAGATATATCCTCTCAAAGAGACAAAGAAAAAAATCTCTCTCTCTTGCACTATATGGAAATGCATCCAAATTGTTGTCTTATAGCAATACGGAAACATAAACGAGTTGTTTATCATTTTGCAAGGCTGCATTCACAAAGCGTTCCCCGCCTTTGCAAAATTGCTGTGGCAACATCGCCGTCATAATGAATACCAATAACTCTCTTCCCCTCTGTGATGAATATTACACCAAATTAATCTTCTTAAGGCGGCTCTCAATTACAGAACCGCATCACCCAAACAATGATTAATATGAACCTATTAGTATGAGCTGAGGTTCAGGATTATTAATGGAGGCTTTGCGATGGAAAATAAGAAAGAGAAAAAAAAGAAGTTTGGCTCACTCTCCAGCTGCAGTTTCATGCCGTGGCAGGATAGGCTCCTCCAGCTGGGCAGTCTGGAGCAGGGCACCCCCTGGGGGACTGGAGGGCCAATTACGGAAGATAATGATTCATCACTGGTCCTAATAGAGCCTCGTCTCTTCGCGGTGACTAATTAGGAGAGTACGGCTCTCTGGGTGGAGGGAAGCTGGGGATGAAGGGTATAAGCGGAGCACGGGGCCAAATTTGGGATGATTGCATGGAGGATGGCCGATCCCTCCTGGGCGGCGCATGCAAACTCTCTATTACAGGACCTAATTGATATTTTCATGAAAAATTAACGGTGGCTTCATTTTCGCCAGCAGATGAATGACTACAAGGGGAGGAACAAAACAGGGCAGATGAGAGAAGATCCATCAGGGGGTCTGTGTCCTTTAAAACTGCAGTGTGAGGGATCACCTTCTACAGGATTAGGACGTTTTGCGGACATTAAGAGATTTTCTTCTTTTGTAAGGATAGCATGTTAGTATAGATGACAGCAGATGTGGGTGAGAGATGTTGCTGTATTTTTGAAATTAATATGGTGTGTTACAGGATACACTGATTACAGATTTATAAAAATAATGGTATTGGTATGTTTTGAAAAAAGGCCATAATAGCATGGTAATTTTTAATAAAAAATATATTGTGTAAATATCATCATGAACATGGACAATGTACTATGGTATTTACATTGTAAATATGCTGGGTTCCAGACAATCAAATTATGTTGGGACAACATGAAGGAATTAGGTTAACATAAACTTAAACAAATTACGTTTTTACAAATTTAAGTGGATTAAATATAAAACAATTAAGTTGTCCCCCCAAAAGCTCAGGAATCGTGTTGTTTCAGCTCATTTTAAATTCTTTTTTTTCTAACTGCTTACACACAAAATATTGTCATGTCACACGATTTCTGAAGCATCGCGCACAAAATGAAAAACTATCCTCCAAATCTCCAAAACCAGAAGCTGTTTCTCAGTCTTGAACTCAACTCCATAAAACACTTTTTTTCAAAACACTACACACAATTCTCAACCTAAAACACAAAAATCTTTTAGGAAGCTACTTGCATTCCTTTTTCAAACACAAACAATGAAAATGCTACACTTACTCACTAGGTCATACACACACACTCCCCCCAAATGTGAAAACAATAATTTCTTAACTGATTACTATCCAATCACTGCTTTACTGTAGTATAGGCATATGAATAGGACAAAAGAGACAGGACACCGGGCTGTTCTGGAAAACTGGTTTTCCACTATTCAAATGATAAATTCTTCCAAAAAATAATAGCAATTCTTGATTGTATGATGGCCAACCCTACGCATCCATGACTCTTCTCCAGGCAATGGATGCTTCTCTCCCCAAAAACCCACATTTGTTTTCTTTACTGTATTCTAAAGAACATACTTTTACTTTACATGTGTTTTTTAACAGTATGGTTATGGTTTTGTTGTATGCTACTGTGTGCAGCAGTAATGTTTGGCCTAATGAATATTTTCTGTTTCTACATGTCATTGGGGTTTACAGTGTACCTGTTACTCCTCTCAGCAGATACCCTTACTGTAGAACATTGTATTGAAATGAAGATATAAGCCTATAAAGAGCAAAGAGCTTTAGATTTAGAACAACAGTCTTTACATAGTATATTCAAACATTTGCTATTATGAAAGACGTGTTTGCCATGATGCAAATGCTTCATTCTGAGATGTGTTACATTTTGAAGGAAATGAGAGGCATTTTGCATATGATGTGTGCAGTTTTGGGAAATGTAGAGTTTTAAAAATAGGTGACGCTGTTTTGAAAACGTGTGTAAGCAGTTGGAAAAAACTTTAACAAACAGTAATTTGAACAAACAGCAAACACCGTTTTTAGAGTGTAGTTTCAAAGTACCATGGTATTATTTGCATATCTGTATATCTGTTTAAGGTCAGTCAGATTGTGTTTGTTTTATATTAAAGGGGTGGTCCACTATGATATCGTATTTTAAACTTTAGTTGATGTGTAATGTAGCTGTGTGAACATAAACAACATCTCTGAATGTAATACGCTCAAAGTTCAATGCAAAGGGAGACATACAGAGTTAGCTTAGCAAAGCCTACAGCGAACAAAGTTTGGGGACTACAAACAATACATCTGGGTTAATGAGATCATAAACCCTTCAGATTACACACATACACCCGACGCAGAAAAAAGGCGTGGCCAGAGGCACTGTAATATTATAGCAGAGAAACCCTCAGTTCAGTGCTGGATTCAGCTAAAAACTCCACAAAGAAGGAGCAGCTCCAATCATAATAGATGAAGCTGTGGATTCGAGGATGTAAACAAGGGAAATACTGTTTGGCACCATTAACAATTCAGCTACAATTCATATTTATGCATCAGACCCCTGTAAACAGCCACAATCTTCAGCAGCACTGCAGTGTCTCTCTATGCTGCTGCTTTTCATGCGTTGTCAGATCTTATTTAGAGAGCAGGCACGAGGTTCAACTGTGTACTCTTCATTTTCTGTCTGATTCAGACTCAAATTGATACAGCTAACAGCTACTTTGACAGTATTTGCACAATGGCAAAGCGCGTGCTAGGCATGACGCTTCCTAGTGACGTAGAGCTGATCCACAAATCACAGCACATTATGTTAACTGACCAATCAGAGCCTCTTGAGGGAGGGTTTTCAGAGGAACTAGGAAATATGACAGTCGTTTTTATGTTAGCAGAGTAGCTGTATATAATCAAAGTGAGATATATGAAAAAATATGAGATTGTTCACAAGTGAAGCATGAGCACACATTGCTTTGCATCCCATAAACGCAACCAAGCCTTAAAAATACACTCGATAGCTTTAAAAGTTTTATTTAGCAATGGTAAAAATGTATCAAAGGACAGATAATTTAGTTTAAACCTCTAAAGCCTATTTCATCAACGCTGTTATTCAGCTTTCCTGTCAGAGGAATAAATAAACAAAAGTGTTCAAATAAAGACTTTTTAGATTTGTTCAAATAGAGAATTTGAAACTGGTAAGGTGTTTTTAAAAAAGCTATATTTTTTTTAAATAAATGTAGCCCTAGTGAGCGTAAGACAAGATTTCAAAAACAAATTGCACTGACCTGAAACAATAGTATACATCAACATTATGATGTGAATATGAACACACAAATTCATTGTGCGGTTGTAATAAATCATTATTAACATTGGCTAAAATGACATATTACTACTATGAGCATTCAAGGTTAAAATAAGCAAAATGGCTAGCCAAAGAAAGTGATGAAAACACAACCATAGCCTTAGGAATAAAAAAAGGGCTTTAACTGAGCGTCATTCACTGGACATTTCACTCTGAAAGTGTCACGAAATGCGGAAACAGCAACATAATACAATTCTGGAGAGATGTCGCCACAGGCATGTATTCCCTGGGCTGATTAATTCAGAGATTTCTAGTGCAGTTGTGGTCCGTTTTCCTCCCTTAAAGAACACATAACTTTATCCACTTCAAGGACACACAATTGGATTATGATCCCAGCAGCACCAAAAAGAAACATGGTTATAAAGGTCAAAGAGAAAGAAAAAAATCTATTTTAAGTGGACATTAAGGGTGTGTTCACACTTTTAGTTTTGGTTCTCCTGGTTAGTTTGTATTTGTTCTTTGCAAAAAAGAACATTCGATTCTTACAATCAAACCTACAGATACACAAAGCACAAAAAGTACATATTTTGCGACGGAGCTCACTAAATATTCAAAACAGTGTGCTGTTGGGAGGTTATGGTGGTAGTTTTATCATTAGAGAACTTTTGAAGTTTCTAAAACATGTAAATGAGTCAGAACAGTGCCAAGACTTCCAAGTGTATCTGACTGCGGACTGCAAAATGGGGGCGTAAGATGAAGGAGCGTAACTTGTAGTCAGTCAGAGCCATGACTTGCTGTTTTCGAAATCCCATTGAACCATGCGAGATGTCACAATGAGATGTTGTTGGCAAGATAGCGGAAATACTTTTACCTAATTTTACCTAATGTTTTCCTGAGTTTTCTCCAAATTCCACAATTAATTAATTTGATATATATTAAATACATTCATTTAGCGACTCCACCATGCAACACCACTCACTGACTTCTTCATCCATTTTGTCATGACAGTTAGCGTCGCCCCCTGTGGTTGCGAATAACAATACAATGGCGAGAGAGTCAAGTATGAAAGCCTTCGCAACTCCTGGCTGTACGTTAATAACTGTGATGGTTGGGTTTAGGGTTGGGGAAGGTGTAGACGTTAATAAATGTGAGGGTTGGGTTTTGGGTTGGGGTAGTTGTAGACATTAATAACTATGATGGTAAGTTTAGGTTTGTGGTAGGTATAGACGTTAATAATGATAATGGTTAGGTTTAGGGTTTTGGTAGGTGTAGACGTTAATATCTGTGATGGTTAGGTTTAGGAGTAGGTGTAGATGTTAATAACTGATGTACAGTGCCATCTTGCCAACAACATAGTTGTGCCTCTAATGTTATGCCACTTTATATTACACCCCTATCTTGCAGTCAGCAGACAGACCCTACTCAAGTTTTCCTTCGTCACATACAAAAATGAGAATCTGCAGCAAAAAGATCAACCCATATTGAAGTAAAATGGAAAACATTGCAACTACAGTGAAAAAAAAAACAGGTATGTTTAAACATTTTGTCTTTTTTAATAGTTGCATCTAGTGACATCATGTCCTGTTGATTTTTACAAATTTTTGTGTTGCATGCATATTTCAGCCAAAGTGATCCAGAAATTGCTTGGAAGTGAACTGAAATATTAGAATTTTTTTGCAGTTTTCAGTCGGCTTGTTTGGTTGTGGTAAAGTTCGGTAAAAAAAATTCAAGATTTAGATTTCACCATCAAAAATTAAAGGAAAACAAAACTGGAGAGGAAAGTTGTGCGTTTCAGTGCAGCATAGCTGTCCTTCTGTCCTGAATTAATCAGTTTTTTATAAATTGTCAATATTTCAATAAACCATTCTTAATGACACATCAGTTTACTAGTTTTCTTGAAATAATGCTACAGCTAAGGCAAACTTCAGCACAAGTAGAGTTGGGACAACATGAAAGAATTAAGTTAACTTTTTCGTTTTTACAAATTTAAGTTAAGGCCCATGCACACTGAGAAGTTATTTGCTTGCGTTTTCCGTCGACGTTTACCGCCTTGTGAATAAATAAAGGGCGCCAATGTGATCGAGCACACCAATGCGCAAAACGTCAGGCGTAAAAGTGTAATTTTTTAAAGGAACACCTCATGCTCGTTTTTTTGTTTTGACGTGCCACATCAAAACCTTCTCCTCCAATCAGATTGCCACTTTTGTTCACGTGCACGGAGCTGCTGAAGTAACAGTAAACAGCACTTGGAGGCGCTCAAGCGCAAAACTGTCAATGCGAGCGTACATTGAAGAAGATGCCTAGAGGCGATATAGACGTAGAGCTGCTTAGTGCTCTGTGAACAATAATAATTTCTTCATCGCTAAAGATGGAGCTGCTACTTGAACCATCCATGCTTGTTTGAGTCCCCAGTAACTTTAACAACAAGCGTGTGAACTTCCTCTCTTCCTCTTGTTCTGTGTTATAAGCGGGGTGTCAGAAGCTTAAAGTTGTGTAGCGCCAACTAATGTTAAGGAGTGATTTTGCATACTGTTCTGCTTGACGCCAGTGAAAATTGCATGGGTTTGAACGCGGAAAAACATCTCGTAAAACGCCCAAAATAAACGCAAACGAAAAGCGTCCCGGTGTGTACGAGCCTTTATAATGTAGAAAAACCCAACTTGAGTGTCTTAAGGTGCAAAAATACAGCATATGGGCTCTTGTATTGCTGTTGTGTCGTCTAATTGAATAGCCCTGATAAAGTAGACTGAAATTAATTGAAATGATTTGAATCGAACTAAATTGAATTGAACATAAAACAGTTAAGTTGTCCCAATGAAATCTCAAAAATTATGGAATCAGCTCATTTTAAATAAGTAGTTTAAACAAGCAATAAAACATTTTTGAGTGTATAACCAAACCTGCCAATGACAAGTGAGCCTATACATGCGCCAATGAGCAATTGCAACAATGGCAATTCCGATCATACCAGATGCGTAAAAGCACTGTGTATGAAATAGTGATTTCAATCAATCAATCAATCCGAGTGGCAGAGAAATGGCACCTAAATGGTATTTTTAAACATGGAATCCTGCCATTAAACATAAATGCTGATTTAGATGATAATACGTTCATCACAGTTGCACCTCAACCCCTCAAACGAAGCATACATTAAAAACAGACTTCCTGTCTCACCCACTCGAAAGAAACATTTCCACCATGAGTTGAATGTGTTCTGCTGCTCATTTCAGCAATATTGCGCTCTTATTTAATGTCTGAATCTCCCTGAGGACGATTGGCTACACTTAACACAGTTATTTTTTTTTTTTGGATAATTTGCATTTGATCTCTCGCTGGAGAGTCAAACGGCCAAATACATTTGCAGCTGGAGTGTGATTCTCAGTTAGTTAACATTTGCAGTACTGCGGCAACAGAATAATAACTCAAAACAATGGCGGAGAGTGAATGGTGAAATTGCTTAGGATTTCTCTTTGAAACAGTCAACAGTCCGACTGAGCCAATTGTCTGTTTCTAAACTCTCGCCTCCACTAAATAGTTGTCAAGGGTCTTGCAAAATTATATGCTCTGAAATTAAAACAAGGACAATCTCAAACTTTGGGCAATTTATCTAGTCGGAAGGCTTCAATTACCTTGAGGAGCTAATTTTCCCTCCTCAATCATTTACTGCTGCATGGTATAATTCATATGGAATAATTACATTGCCATGCTTTTTACGTGACAGTAATATGGAGTTGGAGTGATGGGGACATCTTCCAGTCAGGGCACCGAGAACAAACATATCCCCAGCAGGTCTAGTTAAAGCTGTGAAAATTGAGCTTAAGTTGTTATCATATTGCAAATAAGTGCAATAAGGTGCCCAAGATGGATGGCTGTGGGCTAAGCGGGAGCCGATTGTAAACAAAGCAATAATTTACCATACAGAGAATGCAGCAAAAATGAGAGCCTACGGCTGTTACGGCATGCAGATACAAAGCGCTTGATTGGTTTAAAATGTATATTTGGTATTCTGGTCTCGCAGAGAGCCATGAAAAACAAACAAACACGCTCGGATTGTCTCTCAAGGAAGTCTAATAATAATACCTGGAGAGAGAAGCTTTAACTAGCATTCATATTCATCGTAATGGTATTCGCTCTGCTGATGCAGGACCACACAGAAGTTGAAAACTGTCAGCTGTGCTCATCCTATAGAAATGCTGTTGAAATGAGTTCAGGACTGCTGATGGAGAGAGAGAAAGAAAAGAGAAGTATATATACTAATATATGTGTATATATATATATATATATATATATATATATATATATATATATATACACACACACACACACACACATTTATATAGACATACATACTATATATATATATATATATTTTTTTTTTTTTTTAAAGACACTATATATACTTTTATATAAGGGGATAATAATTTTGACCTTAAAATGGCTTTTAAAAAATTTAAACTGCTTTGATTATAGCCGCAATAAAACAAGTAAGACTTTCTCCAGAAGATAAAATATTATCAGACATGCGGTGAACATTTCCTTGCTCTGTTAAACATCATTTGGGAAAAATATTTTTTTAAAAAAGGGAAAAAAATTCAAATGGGGGCTAATAATTCTGACTTCAACTGCCCCAAAATCACCTCAGACCCCAGAAGGTTAAAACATTAAAATAAACATTAAAAGATTACAAATAAAACATTAAAAAGGTACACCACAACACTTATAATAATACTAGTTACTACTAATACTAATAATAAAAATAGATATATTATGATATAAACAAATTAAATCTAAAATACATAATATTATACAATTATTTTATAGATATTCAGTATCATTTATTTGAATATAATTCAGAACAATTATGAAGAATTACGAATACTTTACTGCTTGTAAATTAGGAAGGATTTTGTTCCTTAATTTTTTATATGTATTTATTTTTATTTATTTTAGATCAAGTTATACATTTGTCTTTGTATTTGGATTTGTATCTATCTGTAAAATGTTTGATTAATCTGTAAATTCACTTTTCATATTAGCTATTGCAGTACATTAACTTAAAATAGAATAAAAAGGAGAAAATAAATGGCTTAATCTGAATCCCCCTCAAAGGAAATTGAAACTGGAAAAAAAAACATGCATGACTTGCTCAAACCTTTTTCTTTGTAATACAACTTTCCCCCATTCAGTGTATTTGTGAAGGCAGTAAGTAAAGAAAAGGCATTACTTCCTGTCAGCATCCTCAACTTTGGATTACTTCGGATTTAGTACCATCCAAAATTCACCACTTTTGGATCAAAGGACGGAAATTCTCAAGAGCAAACCGAAACACACAATGCAGCACATGCAAATGAAAAGAAATCCTAACCGAGCAAGTTTTTTTGTGAAGCGTTCAGCCAGTGACTTTGATGACATTTCACAAAATCATCAGAGAAGAGGTGGAGGAGAGTCTCTCTCTCTTCACCCACAATGCCTATAAAAGGACAACGGCTGATGCAAAACCTTAGATTCAGCAAAGATACATTCACCCGGTCTCATCATACAGCAGTATGGCACCAGGAGCCAGGAATTATTGCCACAATAAAATTCTGCGCAATATCACAGCGTTATTTCATTCTGTGTAATTAGGAGCAGAGCAGAAACATTCCTCATGCCGGAGCAGAAAATAATGTCTCTCTCTTTCCAGCTGATGAGATTTGCTTCTTATTAAGGGCAGTTTATGCTTCCAACGCTGAAAGGCATGAGACGCAGAACAATAAAGAAACATAATAGAAGAGCAGGATTACTGGAGGTTCTTTCTTCCCCGTCTCACCCTATCTAGCGTTAGGTGTCTGACTGCTATTGACCAGAGTTTATTAACTTCTGTAAGAGAAGGGAAGAAGAAATAACCTCAGGTAAAACCCAGGATTTATCTTCCTTTACGGAGTTTTCGTTACTGTCATACAGTCCCTATGCTGAGTTCCCTAATCGGGTTCCTTTTGAAGCTCGAAAGCGCTTTCTATTGCCTGGGCAATAGTTCAGGACTGGAGGAAATTAAATTCAAGAGAGCAGAAGCACTGACACAAAACTATACAAAAAAGGGGGGAAAAATAGCAGTACCATGTTTGTTTTTCCGTTTAGGCAGGATTACAGTATGTGTGTATATTAGGGCTGCACGATAGTGGAAAAATCGCTTATTGCGACAATTTATTTTTCTGCCATAAATATTGCGATATGAATACAGTTTCACAAGATAGTTTGAATAGCACTATTTGACGGTTTTCTGGGAGAATTCAGGTACAAAAATGGTATAATCACAATGCAAAAAATGCTTTTCATTGTCTCATTTCTAGTCCAAATATCTAAAAATTCTTAGATCAAGTAAAAACATTGTTTTGTTTTCAACTTCAGAATAAATAAGTCAAAATTAAGTTTTTTTCCTAATCTTGTTTTCGATTTGTATTGTTTCTAGTCCAAATGTCTACATTTCAAAGATCCTAAGAAAGAAAACATTTTTGTTTGCAGAAATCATACATTGAATAAAGAGACTAAGCCAAAGGAAAATTAATGAGTTTATGAATACATAATATATATTTCGTGTAAATAAAGTGATTAAATACAATTCTGGTGCTCCTGGTCAACTCTAATTCAGACTCAACATTGCATATCTTGCGATGTGAATATTGCGGATGCGCGCGTTGCGATATCGATGATGAAACGATATATTGTGCAGGTTGTGCAGGATAAGTGTATATACAGTTCTAATCATTGCATATATACAGTCTACATTAACCATGCATATTATGCAAGATGCTAATCATTTTGACAAAACAAAGCATGTAATTAAAACCTGCAAGTTCCAGATTATTTTGCATATTTATTTAGCTTATTTATACTCTCATTAAATTATATTTATTTTTTAGATTCTATTTCAAAATGCATTCTCTGCCTGGTGTGTTTGTGCATAATATACAGTATATACAGTAAGTCTTTATACTGACATTGGGATTGGCCTACTGTATAAGATCTATAAGAAGACATATATAAAGTTCTTTTTAATTATTATTATGTTATTAAATAAAACAAAACCATTACTTTAACTTGTATTTAAAATACAGTTAAAAATACAAACAAACATATATATATATATATATATATATATATATATATATATATATATATATATATATATATATATATATATATATATATATATATATATATATATATATATATATATATATATATATATATATATATATATATATATATATCAATCACTGTCAAATATTGGAAAATGTACATTTATTTCATTAGTGGATTATTTTATCCACACTGAAAAAAATATTCACTGGATTTACAATTTACAAACATTTTTAAGGAAAGAGGTGAGATTGCGTCCTACAGTCCACCCACCTGCATAAAGCACACTCAGAATCGCACAATGTTTTGCAAGGAGTATAAGGTGCTTACTGCATGGTGCGTATGGAGAGGAAAAGAGGATGTCTCCTACAGGTGATTTTCAAGCTCACTCACCTGCACGGAGCACACTCAGAATTCCAGAAACATTGAGGATAGGAAAGTGTCTAGTGCATATGGAGAGGAAATTTCAAGAATATTAAGTGATAACAGAAGACTATATATCAGTCAATCAATCTTATTTTCTGCAAATTTCCAAACAATATTTCATCACAATATTAGTAAAGCTACAGTAAATTACCAGCAGCACAGTGCAGCTCTGCACATTAACCATTAATGGCGGGGCCTGCTCTTGCCCCTGGTAGTGGAGCACAGATGGAGAGTTGATCCTGGCCTCTGGAAGCAGGATCATCTGCCACCCACTGCTAATTGCTGATAGCCAGCAAAGTAATGAGTGATGAATTCCCGCCTTCAAGATTGTGCTGATTAAGCTGTCTGGAGCCTTGCAGAGGCCACACGTGTAGAACGGAGATGATCACTCATGACCGCTTTCCTCGAGCTGACAGGTGTTTGAGCCAGCATGGTCCTCATGCATCTATCACGCATCTAAAACACATTCAAGAATTTAAAAACTCATGTGTGTGTGTTGTCTTAGTTTATTTTTTCAGTAAAGCATCAAGAGCATTATAGGTCTTACAGTATAGAGCAGGGGTGCCCAAACTCGATCCTGATGGTCTTAATTCCAAATTGCCTCAACACACCTGCACGGATGTTTCTAGAAAGTCTAGTAAAGCTGTGGTCACACAGTTTGAGCTTGCAAAATTCTGTTGTACGGCGCTGCGAAAAGGGGGCTGGATTAAATATTTAAAAAGCCTGATTCACCAATCAGATGATTCCTAACTCATCCTTCTCATCCATCACATTGTTTGTTCCAGGTTCGTCTTTCAGGCTGTGATTTTAGAACACCACTGGCAAGGAAAAATAAACTTCATAGTAATTCTTTCATTACAACTGCGATCAATATTTTAAATAAGGACAAACAGTACAGGAACTTGTGTTTTAAATCTGAGCTCTATTATTGTGTGCTGTAGTGTGGTCTTGGTGTTGTGTGATTGTGTTTCTTCTTTGTATATATCTTGTTGTATATGCCTCACTTAAGACAAATTTCCATCACTTATTGATGGATGAAAAGTTTTTGAAATTGAAAATTCACTGAATAGATTGAAAAAAATGGTAAAAGTCAACTGTTTCACAGGTTTCATAGATGAAATTCAGCCTATTTCCAAATATGTGGAGTTCCTTTAATGGTTCATCTATAAACTCAAATCCCTTCTAATGGCCCTATCATACACCCAACACAATAAAAGATGTGTATGGTGCGATTTGTTGCCAGAGCACATTAGATATGCGCCTATGTGGGTTCAAACCATAGACTGTAAAATATATGGATGTAGTATCCGTGACGTCACCCATAGGTTTCTGAAGAGCGCAAAAGAAGCTACAAGTAGGCGCGGCCAACCATCGCCATTTTGTTCGTGTGTCATCGCACCCACGGCGGGATACCAAACAAGGGCAAAGAGGCGGAGAGTGAGCGGAGCTACAGACACCTGCTGGCACTTTGCTTAGACCTGGCTAAGACAGATTTTACTTTGTGAGAAACGCTTAATACTTTATTACCTGAGACTCGTTTGTGTTTTGACCACATGTGCTTGGTTGTACACTATATCAATAAAGTGTTTAGACTTTTAAAAACACTGTAGTAATACATTGAGCCACTAAGCCTTGTTCTTATGACGTTTTTCTACAGGAGGAAAACGCCAATTACTTCCAAACACTTCAAATATAGTGTGTGTTAGTAAATGCAAGACTATTGATGAACTCCAGCATAACACTGTATGACAATGTTTCAGATGACTGTCTAGAGCCTACAGCTAATCAATCTGTCAAATTCTGGAGTGCTTTACGGGTCTAAAGAAAAATATTAATGATAAATGATCTTAAATAAAACAAATACATTTATAGAGATGGTATACAAGTATATAACTTTACTCACATGGGAAACGAGGCCACATGAATGGTTTGTGAGCACAATTAAGTGCACACAGCATCCTATATCATCTGATAATTGTAAGAAATAAGTCCAAAAGGCAATTGACTGTGTAAAGCCACATAAAACAACACAAAAATACGATGAATATGCCGAGATCAGTGGCTAATCTGCCGGATTCAGCTGAGGTGAAGTGACGGCGACCAGCGAGACCTAGCTGTCACTCAAGTGACCACGCCCTTAATTATGCAAACTTAATATAACCTAATATAAAGGAAATGGATGAGTTATAAAAAAAAATTCACCCCCCTCACAGTTGTCATGGAGGGTAATAATAGCTATGTGACCAAAATCGTTCTTTGTACCAGGCTGTAAACACCTTTTTTCTGCTGTAAAGTTGGCCATTCTAATCAATTGCACTTTGCTCTATTATGGAGCCAGGACTAGCGGAATTTTGATGAATTGCAGTTTCAGTTACTTCCGTATTGGCTTCCCGAGGGAGAGCGGGAGGTTTCCGCTTGGTTCAAACGCTTACACATTGCAAAATACACACAGGATGTCCACCAATACACAATTATCTTTACATTTGAAAAAAATAAAGGATTAAAATGTTACAAAATGATTATTTTCTACATAAATATAGAAACCACTGCCTCTATGCCTCATCTCTGGGGTTTTTTTCAGTTTTTTCAAGACAATTTGCATTTGTATAATGTTATTTTTATTAGCAGTATTATTTATTATATGCATATTTATATTTGTTTCAATAAAAACAAGTTTAGATTTGTCCACCCGTCGAGTTTTGGAGACGTATGCATCACTATATGGGGCATAAGAATAGAACGTGTGTTTGGATATAACTCAGTTTTTTGACCACACTTCGTTATTAATGTTCATTTGTTCAGTTTGCTGAACATTAGAACTGAATTTAGAAATAGTTTTGAAACAAATCTTTGCGTTTAACAAAATTAAATATGTAGGGTAATGGATGTCTTCAGTGCAGTGCGTACAAGTCCACTAAAGGAGCAAAGTAAAGAGTAAAAGTAAAGAGAAAGTAAAGAGGCCGAAGGAGGCTTGTTCTTTATCCTCGGATGGTTTGTTAAACTGTTTTCTCGCTAGTATAGCGTTTAGTTTTTCAAAATCCGGCATGTAAATAGCAAATGCACCATGGCGTGACACAACTGACTCTTAAAGGGAATGTGAGATGAGACTCTGATTGGTTTAATGCACGTTATGCTCAAAACATAACTCGTTAAGAGAATAAGCTCAACCCTGTTAGGCCATGCGCCGCAGAGCGTATTTTTCCATCCTTAAAACCGCAAAAGTGGATACGGACACGCCCTTAATGCTTTTACGCCATGCACTTTGAACTTTGCGCCTCGAGATCGTTAAAATAGCCCTAGGTGTTCATCCCACAGAGGAACAAGGTGAAATAAAATGACGAATAAAATGGACTTAAAAAAAAAACTACCCTGCATTATCTTGTGCTATTTGAAAGTCGCAGTAGAGAATTATTCTTAGCACTTCTGAAGTGACCGGTTGTGAGCATGTTAATATTTCCTCACTTCAAAGGGGCTTTTGTAAGCTGGATTTATCTCCGTTTGAACACAGCACAAGTTTGCATTGTAGACGACCTGAGGGAGTGTCTTTCATTTGAATGGGAAACAGGAAGTCAGACAAATTTATCTCCCTGTCATCTCCAATCTAACATTCTGCCCTTCCGCAAAGGCAGCAGGGGGAAAATAAAACAACAGCCGTTATTAATGAGGTGTTGTGCCAAGTGAGTGCATGCAAGCATTTCCTGATAGCAAATCCACTTCCTTAATGGCATACACAATTACTTCAAGAGGCATTAATATACCGAACATAAGCACGGAGCTTCACTTTAGCTTTTCTAAAGTGGAGAGCGCTTTTGGCTAGCAGGAGTGTCATCTTAAGAGCTCCTTGGCTGATTAGACTGCATGCTTTATCCGTTCTGAAAATACCACCATAAAATTCTTGAACGTCCTCACAGAGGCATGTGTTTTGCGAGCGAGAGAAATCGTCTGAACGAGAAGGAGAGCCAAATCAAGCCCGAGCTAATTGCTGTAACGCAGCCCTTAAAGTGTGACAGAATATATATTAATCTGCCTGATGAGA
The DNA here is from genome assembly GCF_903798145.1 of Danio aesculapii. Classification (NCBI taxonomy): domain Eukaryota; kingdom Metazoa; phylum Chordata; class Actinopteri; order Cypriniformes; family Danionidae; genus Danio; species Danio aesculapii. The sequence continues at coordinate 15,033,273 of NC_079457.1, read as the reverse complement.
GTTCATTAATCAAGATCAGCATCTAAAGCCATTTTCTTCTGTGAGAAAATATGCAAATAGGCTCTCATTTAAATACACACCACAAAGCTAAAAGAAATGGACGTAATTTTCTAGCCGGTGCGTAAAGAATGGCCGCTGACCGTGCTTCTAAATTGAGACACCAGGCAAGAATGATTGCTGTACAGCTGAAGCCGTATGCAGATGAAGTCCACAGCATGTGCACATCCAGACGGTCAAATCCACCTTGAAGATGGAGAATTATCCTCACTGCTGAACAGTATGAGACTCTACCACTCAGCTAGAACAAATATTAGCAGAGCTAAGTAATAATATTAGCAAATATGGCAGTATGTGCTTTTGTCCCGTGTGTAACTACAGCCTTAATTGCATACAAAGCTTTTAAGAATACACTTTAGCACCTTCTAGACAGAGAACCCGACTGTTCAATACAAGCAAAGAAGTTTTAAACCATGCCAAGTGAATATCAAGATTAGCTATACAGTGTTTGACTTTGGGATACTCTTTCTACTCATCATGCACCAAAAAATTCGTACCAATATTTTATTTAATGTTTGTGACTTCTTGATCATTTAAAAAACAAAACTGCAAGGAAAAGAGAAGGCCTAAAAGTTAAATATGAATACAATCTAAACATAAATATTAATTATTTATACAATACTTAATGTAGCCTATATTGGGCATTATATTGGATCTTGGTCCACAAAATCTTGGTCTTATGTTACATGAGTAAAATTTTAGCAATAGCCAGTTCTTTAGAATAATAAATAAAGATTATGTACCATAAAAATATTTTGTAAATTTTCAACTGTAAATATAAAAAAAAATAATTGATTAGTAATAAGATCTAAATTTGGAAAAAAAAATTGAGAAAAGTTTCTCAGTATTATTATTATTATTATTATTATTATTATTATTAACCTTAGATATTTTTAAATAGTTGTTTCTCTGCCAAATATTATCCTATCCTAACAGACTATCCATCAATTGAAAGCTTATTTATTCAGCTTTCATATCAATTCCCAAAAATGTATGACACTTATGTTTGTTTGTTTTTTGGTCCAGGTTCATATGCTTTATAAAAAGAATCATACTGATTATCATTCTCATATTTAATAAAAAAATTTTAGCTCAAATAATCACTTGTTACAACAGAGGTATGCAGAAAAGCATCTCCGAATGCACAACACATCAAACCTTGAGGTGGATGGGCTGCAGCAGCAGAAGACCACACCAGGTACCACTCCTGTCAGCTAAGAACAGGACACTGGGGCTACAATTCACACAGGCTTACCAAAATTGGACAATAGAAGATTGGAAAAAACGTTACCTGGTCTGTTGGGTCTTCATTTCTGCTACAACATTTGGATGGTAGGGTCAGAATTGGGCATCAACAACATGAAATCATGGATTCATACTGCCTTGATAACGCACCATGTCATAAAGCATGAATCATCTCAGACTAATTTCTTAAACATGACAATGGAGTTCACTGTACTCAAATGACCTCCACAGTCACCAGGTCTCCATCCAATAGAGCACCTCTGGGATGTGGTGAAATGGGAGATTTCCATCATGGATGTGTAGCCGGCAAATCTGCAGCAACTACGTGATGCTATCATGTCAATATGGACCAAAATCTCGGAGGAATATTTCCAGTACCTTGTTGAATCTATGCCACAAAGGATTAACGCAATTCTGAAGGCAAAAGTGGTGCTAGTAAGCTGTACCTAATAAACTGGCTGGTGAGTGTATAACCAACACAAACAAATGTTATTCACCAAAATGGTTGAATAAAGTGGCATTTTGAACTGACAGAATAACGCATGGTAAATACTACACAATTCACAACTAAATGAAACATTAACAGGTCCCGCTTAGAAACAACTTGCAAATCAGCCCAGCATAGTATCAGTAATGTACTTTTGCTTTTTTGGAAATTGCATGGTTTACATGTTAAATTTCATGTCATTGAATAAGGATAACGTTTTCTCTCGCACTTGAACCACATCTGATAGAAGTATAACGGCTTTAACACATATCTTTCAAAATCAAAGTGGAGCATCACAAAAACACCCCGTAAGCCACACAAAAGGGTACTGACACCCATTTTAAGATCACGATTTACCAGTTGTAAGCATCCTTCTGAAAGACGCTGGTCGATATGGCATCCTCCATGCAGCAACGAAGAAAAATTTCTCAACGAAGAAAAATTTCTCAACAAAGAAAAATCTTTTTTGTTTGACTTTATTAATCCCCAAAGGGAAATTCACATATCACAGCATAGCTCTCCATACTAAAAGCAGATTAAATAAGTTACATATATATAAAAACAATAATAAAATTACATTCATACTGCACACCTCCAAAAACAACGAGTAAACACTTGTCCTTATCTAATAACTATTTCAATTTAGCACAATTGATCTAGTATGACTTTGGTTATACAATCTGATCACTGTTGGTAAATATGACTTCCTGTATCTTCCTGTAACACCGAGGTTGAATTAATTATGCACTAAGGCCGCATTTACACTGCACTGTTCAAGTGACTCAATTCCAATTCTATTCTCTCATGTGGCACAGATCGGATATGCCCATGTACGTGTAAGCAGGAACAAATCACATGGATTCCAATTTACTCAAATCAGATTCAGGCCTTGTTCATATGTGGAAATTTATCCGATATGAATCGGATCTGTGTTCTTGTGTCTGCAGTGTAAGCAGGTAGATCGGATTTTCACCTGTCAATGCGAGTCGCGCATCATTGAAAACCATAGCGAATGATGTCAAGTCTGACACTTTCATTTCAGAACAGACTTTAGCAGAGTCTCAAACCTTAAATCTCATACACAAGGACTAAAAAAACTTTTATATTGTCATAAAGCGCAGGTATTTAAGCATGTTATCGAGAGCGAGAGAGTGCAATGTCCGCCACGTAACCAATATAAACTAATACAAAACTAGTGCATACATCATGTGCATGAATCACGCCATGGACATGACATTAAGATGGCTACTGGTTTAAAAAAGCCTATATTTTAAAAGAAGATGGACAAATGAGAACCTTTCTGTCATAAACTATAGTAAAACAGCTTGTCAAAAGCTGCGAACAGATTACATACAGGAATATAGAAAAGAGCACTCTTTAATTATCAGCTGTTAGTCAGCACCCGCTCTTTTTTCCCTGGTCATTGCGCCTTTGCCGTGTGCTGTGTAAATGCAGACGATTGGATAAGAGTCACTTTTATAAGATGATGTAAGCAGGTCATCAAAAAAAATCGGATACAGTCACAAAATCGGAATTGACTATCAAGATCTGCAGTGTAAATGCAGCCTAAAAGAACTTGCAGATGCTTGGACTGTATCAAAAAGGGGATGATTATCGTGGTTCATCATACTGACAAATTTGTCCAGCATTCGATCATGTGCAATCTCTTCAATAGTGGGTAGTGCACACCCCACAACAGAACCTGCCCTTTTTATAAGCTTATTTAATTTGTTTTTCTCCTAAAACAGTCCCCCTCCTCAGCAGGTTACAGCATACAGGATCACAGAAGACACCACAGAATCATAAAAAGTCTTTAACAGTGTCTGACACCCACAAAAGAACCTCAGTCGTCTTAATAAATGAATTAAGACGAACAAATGAATTCTGACCCTTCTTAAACACCTCAATTGTATTTTCAGACCAATCGGGCTTGTTGTTCAGACATACATCCAGGTACCTGTATGATGAAATAACCTCAATTACTGACTCCTGTATAATCACTGGCACCGCTTGTGGATGTCCACTAAAATCAACAATAATTTCTTTGGTCTTATTAGTATTTAATTTAAGACAATTTGTTTCACACCAGTCAGCAAAATTTTTTCTATTTCTCTTGTTTCTTACACTGCAGTCATTCCAATCCATTCCAAGTAAACAGCTTTAATTCAGTGTTTATTTGAGTGCGTCAAATCAGAACATGTTTGTGCTGCTCTAGCAAGTCTTCACAAAATGTAATCAACCAGTTCATTCTGAGCAGTCATATAATCCCTAAACCTCTGTGCGCTAATGCACCTAAAGGCTCCACTGCCACTGCTGATTAATAACAGGTCTCCAATACGCGATCATACTTTGGACATGGACCCCCGACTCCCAGCAACTGCACATATAGCTCCACGCTCAGGGTTCATTTCCTTTCCAGATCCAACGAAGGCTTTCAGAAAATAAATCTCAAGGACAATAGCTGCCATTAATTTACTTATTTACTGAGCGGGAAAAGCTAATCAAATTGCGCCACAGCCATCCGTCCTTCATGCATTTGGCTTTCAAATTAACCTCTCAGTGGCCCTTTCTGTGACTGGAGAAATGCTGATATGCAGCACGGCCTCCTGGAGGCATCTGGAGGCATCTCTTCACTGAGAAATACAAGGGCTGCCTTAACCTGATGACAGCAGTTTCAGATTTGTAGTCAGAGCAATGCCACTTGACTTTATGCATCTTCAGTCGATAATATAACTTTCTACAAAACATGCAAATGGGCCGTGTATGAAGAGTCGTATTCAAGAGATTTACTGTCTCACAAGTGCCTACTTTAATTAGTGTTCTGGGTCAATTTATCACCATGCTTTTCAATATAATCCTTCAGTGATTGAATCACTCTTCAAGAACTCTTGAATCCTTGCCATTAGTTAGAAAGTCTTAAGTCCATTGGTTTTTATAACCATATATGCTCACTTTTTAACCAACAAAAAAATTAAAATAAAAAATACACATATATATGAGTAGTATCACATGAGCAGCAGTGACATGGCTGTATACTGGCACTGGTGAGAGGCGTCCCCCACCAGTGCCGAAATACAGCCACATCGCACTGCTACAAGTGTGATATTGCATTTATACAACAGTTCGATGGCATAATCGTGTATATAAAAAAAGAAAATCAAACACGGAGAGTCTCAAAAATCCTTTTGTATGAGGAACTACTTTCTTCCACCACTCATTCACATCTGCAGCTGACGGTCAGAACAACAGCAACCACTGCTACTTCACTAACGCCACTTTAAAGCTAGTATTTGAACGATTCTCTAGCGTAATGTCTAGGTTATGACCACATTTTAAGATTATAAGGCTAAACGCCATGAAATGCCATCAATCTACAGAAATTTCCCTGTATTTCTCTGTTGCAATCGGGAAATCACAATAAATAACCCAAAAAATCCAGAGCAAAGCAAACACTACCAGTTTCTGTGGTATAAATACAGCACTACAAAATACAAAAGAGATGGACTTAGAACGTTAGATTTATTATGCGGTCTCTGTTGCCATCATGTGGAAGAACGTCAACTGTAACTTTCTTTGGTCTACTCAGACAGGCTGATGGCAGCCGATGCACTGAATCGGATTCAATCTGATGCTCCAAAATTTTAAATATTGTAAAATAGGCACTATGCTTATAAATAAACCGCATATTTCCAATCTAAACAACTAAATTTTAGACTAAAAAAGCCATAAACAATTAATTATGTTGTCCAACAGCAGCAATAATTGTCAAACTGTAGAGTGTCCTCTGCTTGTCGTTGTATGTGGGTCGAGTAATACACAAGGGTGATGAATGTTGTTATTTGCAGAATATTGGCAATCAGCCAATCAGATTCAAGAATCAGACAGAACTGTGGTATATATATATATATATATATATATATATATATATATATATATATATAAAGATGATTGATTTAAAATTGTCAAAATTGAGATAAATTAAATGAAGTCAGTCAAAATCTCATGCTACAACATTTTCAGTAAAGAAACAGGACAACTGAATAATAACCTTATTTAACGGTGGTTTACACAAAATGTGGCTCTGTTTTTACAAAAATTCCGTTATATCTATTTCATTTTCTATAAAATTACTGAAAAAATCTATCTGAGCTAATGCTGTAAAATGTGTCCTATTTCTTTCACACTACTATAATATAAAACGATATAAATATAATACAATATAAAATGATTAAATTCAATACCTGTTAATTTTTAGTATAATAATCAACACTCAAATAAATAAGAAAATATGCAAACATGTAAATTACACATAAGGAGCTTTTTACTGTACATTAACGACTAAATGTAGTATACTATAATTCGAATATTAAATTTCTACTACTATTTGTGGTTGAAATATTGTTCTTTACAATGGCTAAACTGCCATTTTAACTCAGTGTCTATGGAGTGATCTGTCATGGCACATTAAAAGTCCATCAAAAAGGACTTATTGCTTGAATTACCTGCTTGAATTACCTACTAAAACTAGAAAAAAAGGAAATTTGTTTGTCGGTCTTAGTACACTACAGAAGAACAATTTAGTACAGCTACAGAAGAATCAAGCTTTAAATAGGAAAATTATCAAAACTCGTTGGTCGTTTTTAAATGAGATGCTAACAGTCTAATTTGATTCAATGATCTATGCTAAGCATTTTATTTTATTAGAACGAAGATAGAAAAATCTAAAAGTTTCCAATTATGTTCAGCATGTGGAGTAGTTTACAAAAAAACATTGTATTTCCAGGCCAAACCAAGATCCATTTAAATATGATCTATCTCTCTAATAACACAAGTAGCTGATATCCCAGAATTTATCCTGAGCCACGGGACAAAAAAAAAGTGTGAGCAGCTTTGGTGCAAAAAGGTGTGAGCAGCTTTGGTTCCAGCAAGATTATAAGTCCACGCGGTTGCACCAAACCCAAGCAACATGATAGGCCACATAACATTAATTTAAATCTCCTCCTGTGTGTGAGCCCTGCTCTATCGGCTTCTAACTACAGAAGCTTCTCTGAGACCTGATGCACAGGAACATCAGAGAACTGAAACTCTCTTTCCACTACACGGGCCGGGAGAAATAGGCAGGGTGGAAATTGCATCCTCGCCACCCCCTGCCAAGTGCATTTTCATATTTTCCATCCCCTTATCAAGCGTGTTTGAAAGCCAGGAGTGTATGGGGGCCAGTTGTAGACTTTGCACATGTCTGTTTGATGCCTTCACAGCAGACATCCTGAAATGGATCCCAAATGAGAGAAGAAAACCTTTAGTGTTTGGTGTCCGAGGACCAATTTTGGAAGGCTGATGAACGAGGACAACCTAAGGGAAGGTATGTTTGGATTGGGACATTAAGCAAAAAAACACCACCCACTATTACTTTGATAGCCATAGGCTGTCAGTGGCATTGACCATGTTATTCCTTTTGGGAGGGAGAGGGGGGTGTATTTTATCCCCTTCAACACAAGATATGAAAAGAAGCCTCAATGCTGGAACTTTGCTTTTGATAACTTGAAGCTGAAGCTGTTATCTTGGTTAGCACAGTTGCCTCAAATCTGACCCTTGGGGTATCATCATTTCTCACAAACAAGACCTCCAGTGATCTGTAACCAAAGACGGACGTGTAACCGTTGAATTTTAACCACCACTAACATCAAGTAAATGTTTAGCCATGTCATGTTCCTGACCCATGCAAAAACACTGCTACGGAAACGCAAACTATATGAAAAGCAATAAAAAAGTGCTTAGCATTTCAAAGGGCAGAAGTGGAGGCAGGTTGCTGGGTTGAACTTTCAGATGTGCCACAACAAAGCTGTAAGTTTGCATAATGTTCCTCTCCTTTCTCTATCTGAAGACATGTTTACATGCATTTCCCTCAATTAGCGTGAATCCAGTCTGATTTTAGACTTTTACATATTCATGCATTACATTTGACAACAAAATGTATGCAGCACCGAGCATCTGTTTGCTTTTTTGTTCATTTTTTTTATGATTTATTCTCTTTTGTGCACATGCACATTTGTAATAGGTACTGTATGTAAAATGAATGAAAATGTTCACCCTATACACAGCACATTTACTCTTTCTGATTTTAACTGAAAAGCTCTATGAAAATAAAATAAAATTAAATTAAATTAAAATAAATTTTAAAAATTAAATAAAAAGTAAAAAAATTAAATTAAAATATATATATAAAATAAAATAAAACAAAACAAAAAATAATTAAATTAAAATTAAATTAATTTAAATTAAATAAATTTAACATTAAATAAATTACATTTTAAAATGAATTAAAATTAATTGAATGTATACACTACCTATACCCTTGTAGTATCTTGGCTACAATTCAGTAAAGTATTTCAGTACAAGTTTAACAGAAAAATTAGGATAAAATGAATGTATGTTGGGATTTAAACTTGTTTAAATGACATTTACAATATTATTTCAAACTACTAAAAATTCAGTAAAAGTTACTTTGCCAAACTGCAGAGGTAAATTTTTCACATCGATGTCTTCTCTGTGGACTCTTGATGTCCTATAACGCAATTCAGAGCTGTAAATTAATGCAAAACTCGAAAATGGTTCATTAATAATTTTATTTTAGAGTGTACGAATTTAAAGGGGCATGCACCAAACACAAAATCAAATTTTTTGAGATGTTGACAGTCATATATATGTCCCTTGTTGCTAAAAACACTAGTAGGACAAATATATTTCACTAAAAAGTGAAAATTGGATGTTTTTGCATTGTTTAGAGCAAATTCATTCTTCCGGTGTGAAAATAAAATAAATTCAGTTTAGTGACATCGTTGAGTTTTTTTAGCACATCTGTTCATTAATTTGGTTTGAACCAATCAGCGTGTTCTATTGTGAATGAGATACAACATCATTAATATGCATGATATAGCTTCGAAGACTCCTTTTACCTGTTACAGTGTTCAGAGAGATGCAACGTTTTGTTGCCAACTGTTATTCAAACAAGTAGAAGAAGAAGAATTGTTTGGAGACATGGGTCGTCAGTGTTGCGTTTATAAATGTGCTGCAACAAAGGTATTGTTTCCATTTCCCCGCGATGAGAGCACAGCTCGCGTGTGGATTACAGTGGTCTGCTAACATGCGACAAAAATATGTTTGTAGGAACATTTTTTACCTGAGAGCTTTTCGATTCTGGTAATGGTGAAATCTGGATTTGCCACTCGTCTCCTTTTTAAAAAAAAGACACGGTTTTAGATTGTGTTGATTGTCCTGTCTCTATGGATTTAGTAAGTGTCAATGTTCTTTGCTTATATTTATTCAAATGGCAAAGTTAGTTAGTATTGCCAGCAGTATTCTTTCAGTTTTTAAAGACATACCTTAGCTTTAGTTACTAAGTTTACAGTAATATCACTACAATATTATGGACTGAAAATCTGACACTTCCACACACCTCTCAGATCTGCTGCTCTACGAATCACTGTCTAGCTCCCCTGCGTTTTTCTTGTGTTAATGCTGTAAAAATCATTGTGTGCACATACTGAAACTCCCCTTTTCATGCAAACCCTTCCCTCTTTCGCCACTCGAGACTCCCACCTAAACAAAGCTGGACTCACCCACTGGACTGCACTCACCCACACCCACTTCCCTGACTTTTTTCAAACTAGAGGTGTGAAAACACTCTGCCGAGACAGGCGAGGTCTCATGGCCCTTTAAGCCTGTGCATCTGAGACAGGTGGGGAAGTCAAAATATGGTTAATGGAAATAGAATCACAAAATACACATGCTACAAATTATAAAGACTACAAGAACACAGAGAGAGAGAGAGAGACAATAAAGCAAATAACTGATGATGTTGAATGAATAACGAACCAGACTGCAATATACAATGAGTCAAAGGCAAACTTCAGTAATGCAAATGCCATCTTGTGACGCTATTGCCCTTAGGAAGCATATGTGCTGGTACGGGAATATACTTAACATGAGGGGCACGTTCTTGAACCCCCCAATCTGCTCACCCTTTGCTCTCTCTCTCTCCATGCTCCACCCGCTCTGGGGCGAGCGATGGGCTACGAAAGATTAATGCATCTTCAACGGCGTGCGTGAAATCAAATTAGTGTATAGTCATCCTCGTGTGAACCATGCTTGCCCCAAACAACAGCCATAGAGACTCTATCATCTTAAGCCCTTTTCGAACCATTTTAAAGGATGATGTTAATTATTTGCAGATACACACAATTGGTTGTGTTTTCAGTCACATACAGATAAGCTTGTCCCGCAACAGGCTTTTTCAATGAAGGGAGATGATACTAATTCCATCATTTGATAGACTCCATATCTCATATTCCATAATCAAATAGTCAGTTATGAGGAGGAATGATGTTGCCATGCATTTTCCATTTCTTCATATGGAGCGAGCACATGGGCTCCAACAACGCCTCGCTTTCTCATTTCGGCAGCGCTCAGATTACATCACACGCAGAGGTGCGAAGGCGCCACTCATAACAATGTCACATTGCATTAAGTCTGCCATGCCACTCGTGGGCCTCAATCAAATTTTAGCTGACTCTACCTATCTGCGACTACAATTGGATTTGCTCCGAGACGGCGGGGATTATGGCTACTTCTGTGTATATATATTCCACTTTCTTCAATCTAGCATTTGATCACGCGATCGAGCTCTTGGGGAATAAGCCGCTTCAGATAGCTTTGGTGCTTAATAACCTGTGGGGATTGAAGATGGAGTGAGTGGCAAGGGCAGGGTGTTCAAATACAGGCAATATTGCAGGGACAAGTCCCGCAGTGAAACACTGGAAGTAGACAATGATCCTTGTTATTGAAGGAAGTCATGCTTCTTCGGATACAGGTCGGCGAGGTCAGACCTAAGTATGTGAGGGTATGTGTGTACCCGAGGCGCTGGAAACTAGCATGAAAACTGTTTTGAGAGGAGACAAACAATCCTGCCATACCAGCTGCAAAAGCAAAGCTCAACTCTGTGTGCTCTGTGAATTAAGGTATGATTTTTGCGGAATTGGCTTCTGGCTAACCAATGACATCGGTGAACCCGGAGAATATTTTATTTATTTTTTTGTACCCCAGAGGTGCATTCAAAATGATTGGGTTGACAGGTTCACTCCGGTGAAAAAAGATAACCCAGCTTCACTTCTGGAAAATGCCTAACAACTCCTTCATAGAAATTTGCATATGAAGATGATATCCTTTGACTTGCTACTACTTGTTTGTCTTATGGAAGACGAGGACTGTTTCTGTTTCTACATAGTAAGTAGGGAACTTGACACCATTTTCTTTTGTACCTTCTTTTTATTGATTGTTTTTGTGGACAAGGAAGTTAGGTAATAAAGTGGCCTGGCCTAAATTTTGGCCTGGTCAGCTCCTGAAGTTGAAAAAAGTTGAAAAAAGACAAATTTTGTTTAAGAAAACCATTGTGTAAAAAAAACTCTATATACTTTCTTATGCAGCATTGTGTGTGCAGTCTTCCCTTTCATGGTGCGTCCTGACCCCTAGATGGGGCGTAACAATAATAATGAATCAGGGATTAGTGGATCAGGAATGAACATTTTTGCATCAGTTTACATCTTTAGTTACAGCTTACACAAAGGCTTTTCTAGGTTCCCAAAAATATATTTAAGTCCAGAGTATAGCTGTTTTTTTGTACCAACAATAACACATATTTATAAAAGGAAAAGAAAAAAAAAGTAATCATAAACACATTTGGGGGCGACGCAGTGGCGCAGTAGGTAGTGCTGTCGCCTCACAGCAAGAAGGTCGCTGGTTCGAGCCTCGGCTGGGTCAGTTGCCGTTTCTGTGTGGAGTTTGCATGTTGTCCCTGCGTTCGCATGGGTTTCCTTTGGGTGCTCCGGTTTCCCCCACAGTCCAAAGACATGTGGTACAGGTGAAATGGGTAGGCTAAATTGTCTATAGTGAATGAGTCTGTATAGATGTTTCCCAGAGATGGGTTGCAGCTGGAAAGCATCCGCTGCTTAAAACATGTGCTGGATAAGTTGGCGGTTCATTCTGCTGTAGCGACTCCGAATTGATGAAGGGACTAAGCCGAAAAGAAAATGAATGAATGAATGAAAATAAATTTGGCCAAATCTGCCTCCATTACTTGAGTCAAAATGACCAAAAATATTAAAATTAGAAAATAATAATAAGAAATCATAAAGTTTAATTAAGGTTTTATTGAATAATCTTAAAATAAAACATTTGAAAAAAGAGCCAGTGATTTACTTTTATTTAATTAAAAATTGGAATTACTAATTTCAAGTAATCATTAAAATTGGCAAAAAATTAAATCAAATATTATTAATTATTGCATTTAACCATATTTTAAAACGTAAAACAATTTTAATAATTTGTGATTTTATTTTATTTTTTACAAGGCACTCATAGTCATGAATAAAATGTCTCTAGTATATTCATTCAAATGTATTTTCATAAAACCAAAGACAATGGACAATTGAGGATTGTCTTTGGGCTCTCAAAACATCCATACCACTTGATACTTTGTTTCCTACATACCTGTACTTATACATACAACACTACCAATGTAAACCACCACCACCGTGCAGCAGTAACACACAAGAAGACTGGTTGACTGGCTAAAAGTGGCATCAGTGACAATCACAAAGTGCTGCAGACCTGCGGTACAGAAGTATGCATTACAGAGTTAGATGGAGAGGAGGCAGGTGATCAGTCTTAAGCTTGCCTGTAGAGAGTAAGAACGTGGCAGACTAACAAAGACAGATTAGCATCCTGAAGGTATGCCGCTAAGCTAGAGATCCTCAATGTGCATCTACCATTCAATAGGGTTAAAAAAAAAATCAAGCAATATCTTAGAGAGCACATCAATCTTTGACTGCATTATAAAACTCCAAGTGTCTGCGTTAGCAGCAACAGAAAATGATTCATTCTTGACGTTAAATCATAATATTATGCTTCATTTTGTACACAGATTAAAAAATAGCTCATTGCAGACTGGATTGTGTCTGAAAGGAACAGTGTTTGCAAAGCCGAACTCTAAAATCGTTATTGAGTGCCCTCTCCTTGAAGGGTGAGTAATACTTGAGATGCAGGATGTTTCCTCTTCTGCCAAGATTTTCAGCAGAGCACACATCCCTCATAGGAGGTTCTCTTTACCGTATTGACTGGGGATAAGTTTGTCACTGGATCCGGATTAAAGTCTTAGGCCTATCTGTAAAATGGAGGAGAAAGGAGGGGTGGAGGAGGGAGGGCAGAGGTTTGTTTACCTATATTGGCTCCTGTGTACCGAAGGAAAGTGGCGGATGAGAGAAGGAAAAAAGTAGGACTCCTGTTCCAATGTCACCTCCAGATTGGACATCTCAGCCGAGACAGATAACACACACGGCGCTCTTAATTAATCATCAGCGCCATATCGATGTGTCAATAAGCCCTCACTTGTCAGTTCACCAGCCACCCTCCATTAAAACTGGAAGCCCTGGAGTTCTAATTTAGCTTCTCCGGCGATGCTCCGGCATCTTACAGCACGTCACTCAAGGCACGTTTACACTCCTAAGGACTCAAAACATTGAAGGACAAAAGCCTCATTGCCGCTTCAGATGCCATTCACCTAGACTGAGATCAAGTCGAGATCAAATTAGAGAACAACCAACAACTTCCTAATTTGGAGGTCACTGCTTTTTCCTATTTAAAGTTAAAACAGCAGACATTTTAAACATATTAGTAACAAATATTCTGAAGCAGAGTATAAAATAAAACGTACCCATTGTTTGTCTAATGTCCTGACCTAAACCTGACTGAAAATACTTAGAAAATACCTAATTGATGTGGTTTATAGCGATCTGGCTTTGAAATGTACAGCTGTCATTCCAGACTTTCAAGTATAGGGATCAGGATCTGCTTTGACATACAGCATCTCAAAGTTTGGGAGAATTTGGACTAAAAGACCAGTGTCTGGTGTGACCAAATCTTCATCAACAGAAAGAATCAGAAGGCTAGACTAACCTTTGGCAAGGAGTATCTCAATTAGACAGAGACCTAGCTAAAAGTCGTCAAACTGAGAAACTCAAAGTAAAGAAGTTAGAGTTGGGCCACTTATAACACTACATGGTAGAGTGAATGCTAACTTTTATGAGAACATCCTTCTGCAACATGAGGTTCATTCTCTGCTTTTATCGCTCATTCTGCCAGCAAGATTCATGCAGGACAATGAACTCAGTCACACACAAAAAACAAGTAAAGCAGTTTATTGAGGTTGAAAACATTGAAAATAATTAAATGGCATGCCCAATGTCCTGACCTAAACATGACTGGAAATACCTTATCTATGTGGTTTATAGTGCTCCGGCTTTAAATTGTTTGGCTGTAATTCCAGACTTACAAGTTTAGGGATCAGGTTAGAGATCTGCTTTGACATACAGTATGTCAAAGTTTATGAGAATTTAGACTGAAAGCCCAATGTCTGGTGTGATCAAATCTTCATCAACAGAAAGAATCAGAAGGCTAGACTAACCTTTGGCAAGGAGCATCTCAATTAGACAGAGACCTAACCCAAAGTCGTCAAATTGAGGAACTCAAAGTAAAGTGCAGGACAATAAGCTCAGTCTCACAACAAAACAAGTAAAGCGGTTTCTTGAGATTGAAAACATTGAAAATAATGAAATGGCATGTCCAATGTCCTGACCTAAACATGACTGAAAATACCTTATCGATGTGCTTTATAGTGCTGTACTTTAAAATGTATGGCTCTAATTCCAGACTTACAAGTTTAAGGATCAGGTTAGAGATCTGACTTGACATTCAGTATGTCAAAGTTTGGGAGAATTTGGACTGAAAGCCCAATGTCTGGTGTGATCAAATCTTCATCAGCAGAAACAATCAGAAGGCTAGACTAACCTTTGGCAAAGAGTATCTCAATAACACACACACAAACTCACACAACAAAACAAGTAAAGCAGTATATTGAAGTTAAAAGCATTGAAAATAATTAAATGGCATGCCCAATGTCCTGACCTAAACATGACTGAAAACACTTGGCGACAAAGTCATGTACATGCACCAAATCGTGAAAGAGACTGGAAGAAGATTGGCGCTAGATCAGATCAAACCCAGCGCATTGTAAGAGACTAGTGATGTTCTGCTGTTTTTAAAAATCTCCACTGTTTGCATTCAGTCAGTATCAAAAAGGTGTTTCACTTTCAAACCACACAGAGAAATCTTGAAAGATGCAAATACACAGACAATGTAACATTCGCAGTGGACAAGCGCACCGCTTTACCTTTGTGGCCGGCATTTAATCTGCTTCAAATCCTATTAGAAAAGAGTTGAAGCTTGTTTGGCCCAAATGCAGATCAAACATTACCTACGTCTCTGTTCTCACCAAATGCAAATGTTGTTCTACCCCCGAAACCAAATGAATACTAAACGAACGAAACATACCGGCAGAGCTTGCATGCAGATTACCTGCCCAAAGACCTGAGCCTAATTATTATTCATGTTTACAAACTTTCATCTCCTGAGGACGGCCCAGCCCACGATCGCGCATACGTAATGAGCAAACAGACCATGCTCTTCATGTGAATCCGGACATGCATTTATTCATGCAGCCCACACACACATATATTCACTTACAAAACACACAGCGCTCATAGGGTCTCAGGGGACCAGACATTTATGAAGACGCCAGTTCGATGGCATTATGGCAAAATTACGCATTCTTGGCTTCAGCTTCCCCCCGATATGACCGGTGTCCCATCCCACTCCTGCATTGCTTAAGAAGGCCTGTTTCTGGAAGCCTCAGGGGAGATGCTAGAAGAGGCTTTGGCCGTCACGGTCTTGTGCGGCATCTCGCTACCGAGAGGCTCTCGTAGATTCTCAAGCCATATGGACGATGGCAAGTAATGTGTGTGCGCGCATTTGTGCAAGTGAGGCAAAGAATGAAAAGCCTACGGATGAGACAGCGAGAGCTATTCCTCTGGCCACGGGTTCTCTGTGGGCTATTGATTGAGTATGCTTAGACCCCGGGGCAGACTATTTTTCCTCTAGATCCCTTTCCGTGTGTGCGTTTGTGTATTCGCCAGATAAAATCTTCCATAAACCATCTTCAAACTCCTCTCATTAACCTTGTGCCACGGCGGATGTGGTTTATAGCGCTCCGGCTTTGAAATGTACGGCTGTAATTCCAGACTTACAAGTTTCAAAGGCTGATTTCACATTCAGCATATCTCCCAGCTCTTACACATGATTTTTCTCGCCGTTAAATTTAGTGAATCGGTGACTGCAAAATGTAAGAGCTTCAATAAAGAAAAGATCAGTGTGTTGTATTTAATTTGTTTTTAGTGAAGATGATGGGCACCTTAAATCCATTATGATGCAATAAATCGTTCAGAGTACGCTAGATTATAAAATATTTAAAAGTGAGAGACTCACAATGAAGTCTATGGTTATTAATTAAATAAGAAGGTCGGTATAAATAAAGTCCATATTTCTATAAAGCTGATATCAATGGCATGCACTTTGCATGTACTGCAAAGTTACAACCTCCAACCATGATGCTACTCACTTTGGGCTCAACCTGCAGGTTAATTGTGACACTCAAGGATGCTTCATGGGTTTTGGGGATGATCCACTAATGCAATTAATTCAAATGCATTTTATTTATTTATTTAGATACATTTTATGCTAATTAAATGCAACATTTCAAGGCCATTTGATTTTTTTTTTACATTTCTAAAGGTCTTTGCTCTGTCTATAAATTTGTGTATCTGTCAAAACACCATATGATTAACAGTGTTATACTGTACTCTTAAGCATTATTATATTAATTTTGCATTAATATAATGATCTAATTTCACATATATTTATAGTTGAAATCAGAATTATTAAAGCCCCTGAATTATTAGCCCCCCGGTTTATTTTTGTCTAAAATTTCTGTTTAACGGAGAGAAGATTTTATAACATAAATATAACATAAATAAGATTAATAATTACACATTTATACAGCTTAACACTTCTATACAGCTTAAACTTTCTTCAGTTAAACAAAGAGAAAACTGAAGTGATTGCGTTTGGGAACAGAGATGAGGTTCTCAAGGTGAATGCGTACCTTGGCTCTAAGGGTCAAACAACCAAAAATAAGGTCAAGAATCTTGATGTGACTCTAGAGTCAGATCTGAGTTTCAATAGTCATGTCAAAGCAATCAGTAAATCAGCATAGTATCATCTCAAAAACATTGCAAGAATTAGATGCTTTGTTTCCAGTGAAGCTGTAGAGAAACTTGTTCATGCTTTTATCAGCAGCAGGGTGGATTACTGTAATGGCCTCCTTACTGGCCTTCCCAAGACAGTCAGACAGTAACAGCTCATCCAGAACACTGCGGCCAGAATTCTGACCAGAACCAGGAAATCAGAGCACATCACACCTGTCCTCAGGTCTTTACACTGGCTCCTAGTTACATTCAGAATAGATTTTAAAGTATTATTACTGGTCTATAAATCACTAAATGGCCTAGGACCTCAATACATTACAGATATGCTCACTGAATACAAACAGATCACTCAGATCTTTAGGATCATATAAACTAGAAATTCCAAGAGTTCAGTCAAAGCAGGGTGAATCGACTTTCAGCTACTACGCCCCTCGCTGCTGGAATCAGCTTCCAGAAATGATCAGATGTGCTCCAACATTAGGGACATTCAAATCAAGACTGAAAACACATCTGTTTAGCTGTGCCTTTACTGAATGAGCACTGTGCTACGTCCGACATATCGCACTATTATGTTTTTCTCTTCTTTTTCATTCTTTTATAACACATTTTATCTGTTTTTATGCTTATTTATTTTATTTTTTTTACCATTTTTATTATTTGTTTTTATTTCTCTTATACTTGTTTATTTTATTTCTGTTTTTGTAAAGCACTTTGAATTGCCACTGTGTATGAAATGTGCTATATAAATAAACTTGCCTTGCCTTAAAGTGACATTTAAAGGCTTAACTAGGTTAATTAGGTTAACTAGACAGGATAGGGTAATTAGGCAAATTATTGTATAACGATGGTTTGTTCTGTAGACAATTGAAAAAAAATATTGTTTAAAGGGGCTAATAATTTTGACCTTAAAATGGTGTTTAAAAAATTTAAATCTACTTTTATTCTAGCCGAAATAAAACAAATCATACTTTCTCCAGAAGAAATAATATTATCAGACATACTCTAAAAATGTCCTTGCTCTGTTAAACATAATTTGGGAAACATTTGAAAAAGAAAAAAAATAAATAAATCAAAGGGGACTAATAATTCTAACAATGGGCAAGTAATAAGTCAGTAGTTAATAGTGGGAATTGGTACTTAAACTAAATTCTTACATTGTACATAAATTTGCAGACATGAAACAAGGTAAAGTATTTAATTTTCAATGAGGATCTCCCATTTTAGCATTCATGAATGCTAGCAAGCAATAATTGAGCGGTGATGCAACTGGCAGCAACCAATGAAAGCAAAGACACAACACACTTTCTGTCAGGTACTGCCGTCAAATATAAGGAAGATGGAGAACATACTCATAGCCCGTGAGCACATTTCTGTTATATACGACCTGTCTCTACTTCCATACAGAAACCTATGGCAACATTCATATGACACAAAAGACTAAAAAAAAATGATGGCTACTCTAAAAAAACATATCAGAAATCCACAATGACAGAACGTGTGCTCACAAAGCATGATGGACTCCTGCAATTTAAGCACAAACGCTTTCCATCCAGGTCATTTTTAGCAGCAGAAAACTGATTCACTGTCAAAATGGAATGACATCTTATTTGTAACGCCAGGACATCCAATTTATGGTCAGACATTCAATACATTACGGCCACAGGAAATAGCGGTCGACCTGGCGGTTTGTGCCTCACATAAAGGTCATATTGAGGGCAGAATGTGGTCATGTTGAACTGAATTATAACAGTAAATACAATGAGGACCTTCTAGAAAAACTAATTCTAGCTAAAATGAGTGCACAAAATGGTCCTTGCATAACAAGCCTCACACCATGTCGACAAGCTCCTGGAACAGAAGACGTAGTTGATTTCCAATATATAGCAGTCGACACAGGGACGAATGTGTTATGACAGGAAGCATATGTACCTGAGAGACGGAGACTAAGTGAGAGTAACTGGAACGACCTCACACTACGGTTCATCCTCCATCTTCACACCTGTTTACATCTGGCTTTGTCTGACCTGGGCTCAGGTTAAGAACACAAGCCCTGAGGGACCGAGCACCAGGACTCAGGTAGCAAATACAAAGAGTTTATTCATTTTTCATGGACGCTGCTGAAGTCTCAGGAGTTCCATGGAATGGTTGGCTGCCGTTTTAAAGGGGTCATGAACTGAGGAATCAAAAGTACCCTTGATCTTTTGATACATAAGAAGTCATCGTGCTATAAAGTTTCCAAACTCATAACTTTCTTATTCACACTCTTAGTTTCAAAATGTCAAATACCCTGACTTCCACTGGCTATGTTTTCATGTTCAGTACACATTTTTGTCAATGCAAATAAATTGAATTCGATCACAGATGTGTTTACATGTACTCTAAACATTATAAATGGTTTCAAATATCCATTGTTTTGTGGTCTTGTGGTTTTTTCTTCCAGCTACAACCCAACACTGGGAAACAACCAGACACACTCTTTCAGACACATACACTACGGCCAGTTTCGCTTATTCAATTCATCTATAGCGCATGTCTTTGGACTGTGGGGGAAAGCACCCAGAGCACTCTGAGGAAACCCATGCCAACATCGGGAGAACATGCAAACTCCACACAGAAATGGCAACTGGCCCAGGTGTGGCACGAACCAGCGACCATTCTTACTGTGAAGCAATTGTGCTACCCATTGCCCGCTGTCTCTTTTTAGCATTCGATATTTTATTATTTCTTTCAAGATTTAATTTGTTTCATTTGATTAATCCTTAATCCTAATTTCTAATATTTTACTTTTATTTTATTTTAATTATATTATTTATAATGTATATTTACATTCCCCGGCCACTTTATTACGTATATCTTACTAGTACTGAGTTGGACCACCTTTTGCATTAAGAACTGCCTTAACCCTTTGTGGCATAGATTGAACAGGGTACTGGAAATATTCCTCACAGATTTTGGTCTATATTAACATGATAGCATCATGCAGTTGCTGCAGATCGCTGGAGAACACTCTATCATTTACCCAACTACATATTTGCCACCGAACTACATATCCCATCATTCACCTCACTCACACAACAGTTCCAAATCACCCCTTAATTACACACACACACACACACACACACACACACACACACACACACACACACACACACACACACACACACACACACACAGCTGAATCATCAATAGCCTTGCATTTACTAACACAGACTATATCTGAAGTACTTGGATGTAATTCGCACTTTCCTCCTGTAGAAATACGTCATAAGATCAATATAGTGTGGCTTAATGTGTTACAACAGTGTTTTTAAAAGACTAAACACTTTATTGATATAGTACATAACCAAGCCCATGTGGTCAGAACACAAACGAGTCGCAGGTAAGGAAGTAATAAGTGTTTCTCCCAAAGAAAAGCCTGTCTAAGCAAAATGCTAGCAGCATCTGTAGCTCCGCTCACGCTCCGCAACTTTGCCCTTGTTTGGTTACCCCCAGTTTGACCGACTGGTGAACAAAATGGCAATGGTTGGCCACGCCCACTTGTAGCTTCATTTGCGCTCTTCCGAAACCTATTTGTGACGTCACGGATACTACGTCCATATCTTTTACAGTCTATGGTTATAAGTACAAATCAGAGAACAGTAGACAATACATTTAAATAAAAATCAGTTTATGACCCAGTAAGACCATGTCAGCTTCCTTCGCTATTTGTATGCGTTGGTTTATCCAGAAAAGAAAATTATGCCATATTTTACCATTGTGTTGTTCCAAAACATTCCGAATCCTTTTGCTCATCTTTGAAACTCAAAACTACATATTTGAACGTCACCTGAGATATTTCTGTGCCTCCATTAAAAAGCAATGTACAAGTAATCCATGTGACACAAGTAAAACAATCCCAATCCAAATGTAATCTGCGCCAAAATCTAAAAACAACTGCTTATTCCACTGAAATATTCAATGTGCACTCACAAACAACCGCAATGCATTGCATATTGTATTGACGCAAATCAGTAATGCACTCTTGCACACTCACACTGTTTTGTCCTTCATGTTTTTTTTCTATTTAAAAAAATAATATTAATATGGAAGACCTGAATCCAAATCTGCTGTAAACAGTGCAGCGCTTGTGCTGTGTTGACAGAAGAGCAGACCTTTGTGCGATATAACAGGTCCCGGAAGTGCTGCACTGTTTACAGCAGAGGAAGAGGGATGCTGTATGCAAGCTTCATTCGACACATTGATTTGAGTCTTGGTTTGTTTGTTTTTAAAAAGGTGTATAAAAGTTCATTTCCAGGGGTCTGTTCTTCGTACGTGGATTACTCCATTAGCTGGATTTGGTTATTGACGATTTGACATGATCCAGGATCGTTTCGTTCTTTAAAACTCTTGTTGTCATAGCAACAGTTCTGGAAGCTCAAACCTGCTCAGAAGCAGGCTCATTTCATATAAACAGGATTAGATCGGGTCATTTCGAGCAAAGGTAATACTAAGTTAAAAGTTAAAATATATATATTAATAAAACTTATGCTTCTTCACTCCAAAATAAAAGTACAAAGACTGCCACCTGGTGGTTCAATGAGAACATTTATTGATATGAACTTTTTAGATAGAAACGCACATGCACAATATTAGATTTTTTTTAAAAGGATAATCATTTATGCAGCTATGCACATGTTTTGACCGCTAATATGACAGTGATTTGATGCTTTGCAAAAGTTGCAGACACCTTTATCAATATCAAAATGCTTTTTGATGCAAAAATAATTTATACAGTTATTCCTTATGCCGATTAAAAATCTTGAGTAGGCCTAGGCTATTATAATAAAGAAAATCTTCTCCAAATATAGAACTAAATAAAGATATGCATTTAAATACATGCTGTATGCACACTGGCGATGCGCTTATTTAAATATGTCTTATAATAATAATAATAATAATAATAGGCACATTTATGAAAAACACAGTACGTGTTTTACAACTTACAACAACCGTAAAGCAAAACATATGTATTTCCCATGGAAAAACGTTCCCAAAGGCACGTAAGTCTATAGAATTTTTTTTAATATTTGCATTTGTATTTGAAACTATGAGATATGCAATCTATTAAAGCATGTGTTGTTAAAACGGATTAGTATTATTACTGCTGTTGTGAATATTCATGAGATGATACAATCCACTGTAACATTATTTATATGGCCTAGTGCATGTATTACAAATAGATTAAGAATACCTCTTAGACACCTACACAAAGTTTGCTTCAGATAAAAACTCTTTAAATTAAAGGGCTAGCTCACCCAAAACTGAAAATTCTGTCATTACTTACTGACCCTTTACTTGCTCCAAGCCTGTTTGACTTTTTTCTAATGTTGAACACAAAAGAATATACACGACCGGACAAAAGTCTTGTCAAGTAACTTTATTTCTAGTTGATTACTTCATTTGGTATCAGAAGTGGCTTATATGAAAGGCAAAGGCCTCTAGATTACGCTAATTTTACCAAAATAAAATATGATCATGCCTTGATTTTTTATTATTTTATTAGGACAGTAAGATCAGACTTTGCTTAGACAAAAGTCTTGTCATTTTCACTTAACAGAATAAATGTACATCTTACCCCAGACATGTTCATGTCTGGTGACTGGGGTGGCCAATCTTGGATCACTTTGACCTTCTTTGCTTTCAGGAGCATTGTCCTCTCCTGTGGTTTATAATATAATGGGCAGCACAAATGTCTTAATACCTCAGGTTGTTGATGTTGCCATCCACTCTGCACATCTCTTGCATGCCCCCATACTGGTTGTAACCCCAAACCATGATTTTTCCTTCACCAAACTTGACTGATTTCTATGGGATTTCTGGGTCTATGTGGGTTCCAATAGGTCTTCTGCAGTATTTGTGATGATTGGGATGCAGATCAGCAGATTACTCATCAGAAAAATGCCACTTGAAGTCAAGTCAAGTTATTATTTGTTGCTCTTACAACTGGTATCGACGACAAGCCTTTTGTCAGGAAGTGTATTTTAATGAAAACTTCCATGGTAGGCAAAATAAATAGTATAGAAGTCAATGGTTACAGGTTTTCAGCTTTCTTCAAAATAAGTCCTTTAAGTACAACAAATTAAAAGAAAATCATAAAGGTAATCCCTTGACGGTAAGTAAATTTACATTTCTGGGTGAACTAACCCATTAAGCTGATTGTTAAAAAATCTTGGAAGAATTTTGTTATATGGAATAAATGTTTGACCAAAGACACAGTAAACAGAATTTGTCTTAAGATGAATACAGCCATGCGTCAGTCTAGACTTTGACATAGACACATATTTTATGATCAACTGACTTCTCATGCCCTTATGCACATATAAAACTATTCGGTACATGTTCATTCATACCATTGTGATAACAAGGGCTGCTCTCGACATTATCCAAGCCAATCCATATTTCTACCCCGTGCTCTTCTTCTGGAGACTTCTTGGCTGCCCTTCACTCAAGGAGAGGGGGAAATTGGGTCTCTCTCTCTCTCTCTCTTTCCTAAAGCCAGCAGATGAGCACACCTGCAGAACGTCCCCTGAGACCTACAGATTATGCATCCCTCCCTCCAATTCCTGCACCTTTCCTAGAAGGACAGAGGGCATCTCCTGCGGAAGGTCAACAGGAATGAGATCCGCCATGGGATCAGTGCAAGAGGGGACTGCGTGGATGCATTAAAACATAAGATGCGATACTTGACAGAGGAACTAAAAGACTGGTGCCTGAAATGACATTCGAATTACAGAACAGGTGAATTACAGTGATGGCAATGCATCATTTATCTATTATTTATGGCATTATGTAGGTTGCTTCAGAAAAGCATCACCTTTGTTATTGACCCATGTAGCTTTATTAGGTAGAGAACATGAGATTATAGACATCTGTCCTTAATAAATCAAAAGATTCAGTTAATGTGAGTATTATGTGCGTTTTAGATACTTTTATACTGAATTATTCAGCCAAATTTCACTAATAGGCTTTCAGCATCTTCCGAGTGACCATAAGTTCAAGTTCTACAGCTCAATTAATAAATACAGCATTTCTTATGAACTTCTTGTGGACATATTCCCAAACTGATTTATTTATTTATTTTTTGTCATTCTGGAACGTTGCTCAGTTCAGTCACTCTTGGTAACTGGTGCCATCTTAAATGAGCTTTGCCATGCAAATGAACCTGATTAAGTTAACAAGGATTTGTGATTAAAAAAAAATGTTGCCAAAATGAACAAAAATGACTCGCATATGTGGGACAACAAGGCATAAAATGACTCGCATATACAGTATGAGATAAAGAGGCACAAAATGCCCCTAGATTGACAGTCAGGATAAGAATTTATTTATATTCAGGATGAGAAGTACAATGAATGAAAATTGTAAATTCACAGCATTAGAATACATTAACAAGGCACACACTTTTCCTCCCCATATGCACCAGACACTTTCCAGACACTTTCTTATAAACACCACATGCTTCTTAAAACAACATTGTGCAATTCTGAGTGTGTTCCACACATGTGAGTGGGTTTGACAAACCACCTGTAGGACACTCTTTGTGCACAAAAAAAAGTCTAAACTAACTTAGATTTGTTGTAAGTTGCTTATTTTGCTTATTTAAGCCTCACAGATTTTTTTATATAAATTCTGCTAAGTGAATACATGTATATGTAAACATGTTGCTTTAGATTTAGCATCTTTCCTGTTTTAAAAATGTCCAGACTCATAACCCGTTTCTACCAGTGGGTGAGTAGGCAAAAAACAACTGTAGTAAGAGTTTTTTGCTGCATGCGCACTTGAATCATTTCACAAAATGTCAAACTCAAACTATTACTTTTCTGTCTATTATTCTACAATTTAAAAAAGAAGTGGTATGTGAACAGACTAAAACCTTCAGTATACGTATGTTAATCAGACAGCTTCTCCACAAACAAGTAGAGGGAGAAAAATCACAAGACATTTTTTCTGAAAAATAATTCCAGAAATTAAATTTTGCATGTTATTGCCATCAAATGTGTGGCTTTTGACCTATTACTTGTCTGTATTAGTACTTGTCTGTATTAGATATTAGTCCTGGAGACTAATTTTGTATATTTGTTTATGAAATAACAATGTTTAGTGCTGTGCATATTTTTTTACATTACTTAAGCATCTTTAACTTTCTTGTTTTGATATATAAACTCTATGATGATGGATAATAGAGCATAAAGTGTCTGCTTTCCAAAGATACATGAACTGTGAATCTAGACCAAATTATTCAGCAACTGTTAATGTTTTAGTTTGGGAAGGTCATTTTTGAGAATGTGACTCTGACAGTGAGGAAATAGTCTCAGAAAACTTTTTGCAGAAATCTCATTTTGCATGCTGTCTTAATCAAATTTGAAATATAAACTTATGAGACACTTGGCTTTCAAGGTATATTTTTCGGAGGTCATTACATTTTTTTTTTTTTTTGTGTTTGTATATGGAAAAACAAATATTGAACACGAACACAACTTTTTTCTTTCTCATTAATTCATAATGTATAACTTGTCATATTTTGTTTAGTATGAAACTTTCTAGATGGACCATAATAAAGTTCAAAGTGTCTTCTTTCTAATTATACATAATTTATATTTATAGCTCACTGGGGTCAAGAACTGTTACTATTTAAAGTTAGGTTGGTGTAAATCCCCAAAAGTGAGCTAACAGGTTAAATACACACATTTTAAGTATCATTAAACATCATATGTTTGCTATTAGCGTTAGTTTAAATAAACAATGTAAAAGTCAATGACAAAATTTGAGTGATTTTTTAAAATGGTAAACATACAGTGTGTTGTTCTGGAATGAGTTGTGAAATTTGTGCAGATTTTCCTTTCTGTTTTCAATAAAAAAAAAAATATCCCTTGTTTATAATTGAACATTTAAAAAAAGGTTTGCTCACATCAGTGTGTGTGTGTGTGTGCACTCTCAGAAATAAAGGCACACGAGCTGTCACTGGGGTGGTACCTTTTCAAAAGGTACAAATTTGTACTTAAAAGGTCCATATTAATACATCAAGATTACATAAAAAGTGCAAAAGTGTTCCTCTTAAAATTTTTAGGTACTAATATTTACTTTTGAAGTTCCAATATGGACCCTGAGTACAAATGTGTACCTTTGGAAAAGATACCACCCCAGTGACAGCTCGCGTACCTTTATTACTGAGAGAGTGTGTGTGTTAAATATATTTCTAGCCTCATCGGAGCATACATAAAGTAATACTCACTACAAAAATTGCCATTATATTTTAAAATTAGATTCAATTCCAGGACAGAAATTTTTAATTAATTGGCATTTCCTAAGCTTTTCCAGGGACTTTGAAAACCCTGAAATCACACAGTGAGTGAAACAAATTCTTTACATATTGACATTTACTCTGTTCTCTTTTATTAGTCCAGAACTGAACCTGTTCCTAAGATTTCAACAATGCGTTTCTATGGTGCTGTATAGACTTCAGTTACACTCTGACCTGAATAAAATATGTAAATGAACGGACATTAATTAAGTAACATTTACTTACTTTGGAGAAAATGTACATGTCCATATACAAGTTGAAATTGAAACAGGATTGAGGAGAGTGAAAGAGAAAAACAAGGTAACAAGGTCTTAAAAGCTGTCTGAGAACATGGTGGGTGAAAACAGTTGCTAAGTGTTGGTCAGTAAAATTTATAAGGCAGGGATTATCACAAATTCAATGATCAATCTTTCTGTTATCACCATTGTGCCCTAGGACTGCTCGAGTGGGATGTACAGTAAATTACTACTTTCTATTATGTTCACTGCATATTCAATGTACTCAACGCTAACAGCATGCTCATTTCGCTCCTCTCTGAATAAAAGCATCAGTGAAAGATCAAAGTGACTGACTTCAAAAAAACTGATTTTATCAACATAGGCTCATTCTGAAAACGGAGCCTTATATAAGTTTCTGGAGATCACAAATTATGTAGCCAGAGGTACATACGGCTACATGTCATCATTAAAATGAACGCTAAGGGGGCGATTTGACGCTGTTCCTTTTCTCGCTTACCAGCTGACCTCCATATGGACAGCTTTTCCACTGTTACCAGTTTATCTGGTAGCTGGACATGTACGTCAGCAGACTTGAGACGCAGAGTGGAGTTGACCGCGACAACAGAGTTCGAGACCAGTGAAGAAGGGTTCCAGAAAGTGGCTACGACAAAAAAAATATCTGAAAATGTGGTAAAAATCAGGGGGCTTTTCTTTTTCTGGATTGCTTTTTAAAACCCTGCAGTTGGGTTTAGGGAAGGGCGAGCGTGGGGTGATCGGTCTGTTGGTCAGTCAGTAAATCAGTCAGTCTAAAGCAGCCTCTGGTGGATTTAGCTGGTGCAAATGGCACTCCCAAGAGCGGCCTCTGGTGGAATCGTTTCCTTTGGTGGATTCGTATCCACAATCCACTCTGGTGGATCCACTCTCACAATCCACTCTGGTGGATTGTGCACTCGGTACACAGAGGCTTCTGATGGATTCGCGAAAACAAAAACTGCAAACAAACGTAGCTCCTGGGATGTATTTGGCGCGCTTCAGAAATGTATCTAGGGGTACGTAATCAGAATTAGTCTGGGTTGAATTTTATTCCATTCTGTAAAAAAAAAAAAAAAAAAAAAACAAGATTGGGAGCACAGGTGTAAAAATACATGACAGGAATTACAGATTAAATATTTCACAATAGGAGATAGGATGGTAAAAAACAGAAGCATCATGATGGGAAATGGAGAAATATAGAGGGAAAAAAGTAGATTGTCCACATGTAATGCACAGTGATAGGAGATGGAAAAAGTCTGGAGGAAAAAAATATTGCCGTTTGAGTCCTTCACAAAGAAAATGGCAGTAAAAAAAAAAACATTTGGTAAAAAAACATGTAACAGAAGAACAAAATAAGAAAGCATGTTAAAAAACACTGCACAGGTGGCAAACTATCCCATTAGCAGAGCTAATTAGTTCTACAATATACAGTATGCAGTATTTTAAGCAGGCCTTTCACTAAAACAGATGCTTGTATATGTTTACAGATACAATGGATCATAAAGGGGCCTTATTACAAAAAAAACAAGCCATAAAAATAACTATATTTTGCTCACCAGTTTGTTTTTGTGATAAAACGCCTTCAT
The DNA here is from genome assembly GCF_903798145.1 of Danio aesculapii. Lineage (NCBI taxonomy): Eukaryota > Metazoa > Chordata > Actinopteri > Cypriniformes > Danionidae > Danio > Danio aesculapii. The sequence continues at coordinate 15,005,095 of NC_079457.1, read as the reverse complement.
CTTTTTTAGAGATACCTCTGACCTCTGCAGGTTCTTAAGGGACAGAAACAATTACATCAAATTCAGCTGTAAACAAGCCTAACCGTAAGGTTGCCAGGCATTTTTTTTTTAACCTAACAAAGGAAGTGAAGGACATGGGCAGTCGGTCTCTGAAGTGCTGCTCTGTGCTTTGTGCTCCGGTAAAGGTGCAACATCCGACTGCCGCCGCAGTAATAAGCACCATCTTTCTACCGCATTGTCGCACACCTTCACAATCTCTCCTTCTTAATTTGCTCCCCGTGGAGCAGTGAATGATTTCGTCTGTTCTATCCTTTATATTAAACATTTCACCCTATTAGCTCTCAATAATCATTTTCTGCTGCCACAGACAAGGTGATTTCCCCAGGCGCATAAAAACGCAATAACATCAGCCCGGTTGCCGAGCTAATATTGCCATCATTCGTTTTTATGTGTCTCCCGCAGCCTGGGGAAAACACCTCCTAAGAACTCACTTTCCTCTCTCCCTCTCTCTTTCTCTCTCTCTGGTCTTTTGAGGCAAACCTAGAGCACGTAGCATTTGTACCTTTCAAAAGTTGCAGAGAATCCAATTTTCTGCAGCGCAAGCAAAAATTCGCCATATGAGGTACAGGGGAGAAAAAAAATCAAGTGGCAGAAAGGGACCTAATTTTGTCCTTCCTTCACAGTACAGATAGGTAACATAATCCTCCTCTTCACACACCAAAAAGGACAGTAACCCAGAACTAAATGTCTCTTAAATATGTCTCTCTAGTCCATGAATCAAAGCTTTCATGGAGTTTTTTTTCAACACCACTCATAAATCCTACAATGCTTCTTTGTTTAAGAGTTTTACATTATTAGAAGGCACAGGATTAGCTTTCACTGCTATGCAGATGATACTCAATTATATATTTCAACTGTCTAAGCCAACTGGATGTATTAAAGATGTAAAAGGATGAATGACCAACAATTTTATTCTATTAAATTCAGACAAAAAGTAGTATTACGTATTAAGCCAAAATCCTGTACACAGCCAATCTCACAACTTGACCTTCAATTAGAGGGATGCAATGTTAGTATTAGTTCTACTGTCAAAAAGGTGGGTATTATACTAGACAGTAACTTAACTGTAGAAAATCATATCTTCCATGTCACAAAAACTGCCTACGAAGGATGCTAACTATTTCCATCTATCTAGCTAGTTCATGCTTTTATGACCACTACTGGATTACTGTAATGCTCTATTGGCTGGTTGTAACGCATCCGCTATTAAAAAACCTCACTTAGTGCAAAATGCAGCTGCCTTAGTTCTTACCAGGTCAGGAAATTACAATCATTTCACTCCCAATTTTATCTTCCTTCCATAGGCATTATAAAATATAGATGATAAAATATTGCTTCTTACCTATAAGGCTCTAAATAATCTAGCTCATGTTTATCTAACCAGCTTTGTCTCGCTACAATCCCACCCACTCTTTAAGATCTCAAAACGCAAGGCTTCAGGTAGCACCCAGAATAGCAAAGTCCACTAAAGGAGGTCGGATGTTTTCATATCTGGCCCCTAAACTCTGGAATAGTCTTCCTGATAATGTCAGAGGCTTAGACACACTTTCTCAGTTTAAAACTAGATTAAAAACGTATCTTTTTAGTAAAGGATTTACACAATGCATCACATAACTGAAGAATACAGTTCAATTAAACTCTTCAAATGCCTTCTTTCACATTACATTAATCACTTGTGCAAAAAAATATGAGCAGCAGCTACACTAATTATTTTCTTTTTTCTCTATTTCCACCTCAGGATGCACATCCCGCAGCGTCTAGATCACAGGTTACATATCCAGTTCCTGGAGTGACACAGCTCTGCAGTTTAGTTCAATTGGGGTTGGAACTAAACTGCGCAGAGCTGCAGTCCTCCAGGAACTGGATTTGACACCTGTGCTCTAGATAGTGGAATGCCACTCAATCAATAGCAAGTAACTTTGCAACATGTCAGTTTATTCTACAACTCCTAACCTAACAGTCAGCTAATACTTTACTAATACTATAATAAGAGTTAGCTGACACATAGAAGTAAAAGAATTTCTAGTTAGATCAATTTCGATAGTGGATTATCAAAATGAAGTGCAGCCTGACTTATTAATTATTAGTATTTTACGCAACTAAAATTGTAATGTGGCCATGGCAAAAGGGTGGGGATTACTTTCTAATGTTGTTTTCTGTCTGTATGTCTGCACTTTATTAACACCAAATTGGACTTAACTGTCACCATGCAAACAAAATACAGAAATGTTCGATTCTTAAAATTCACGTTTTGAGTTTATTTAGTAAATAACTCAGTGATTAGTGGTTTATTCAAAAAGTAGTGGGAGTTCAGTTCCTAAATTATGTTACTATAAAAAAAATCTACTAATATCTCTAACAGTAATTTGTGAGTTTTACCCAAGACTCAACTTGGTGTATTTATATAAGTATACATTTGGTTATTTTCCAAACATAATATACATTCAATTGCGTGTGTGATGGATTAGAACAAGACTAGTGTGAGTACTTTTCAAAAATGTCATAATCAGAATGACATTTTTAGATGCACCTTCAAAAGCCCTTTAAATTTTAGTTATTTTGACCCGCTTTGTGATTAGAACTGTGATTGACTGACTTGATGATCTAAAGTTCACACAAGCTGCAGCGGCGTTCTTAAAGTGAAAGTGTAAATATCGTTTATATGGCATTTGGTTGGGCGACGCAGTAGGTAGTGCTGTCGCCTCACAGCAAGAAGGTTGCTGGTTCGTACCTCGGCTGGGTTAGTTGGCGTTTCTGTGTGGAGTTTGCATGTTCTCCCTGCGTTCGCGTGGGTTTTCTCCGGGTGCTCCGGTTTCGTTCACAGTCCAAAGACATGCATTACAGGTGAATTGAGTAGGCTAAATTCTCCATAGTGAATGAGTGTGTGTGGATGTTTCCCAGAGATGGGTTGCGGCTGGAAGGGATCCACTGCTTAAAAACGTGCTGGATAAGTTGGCGGTTCATTCTGCTCTGGCAACCCCGGATTAATAAAGGGACTAAGCTGAAAAGAAAATGAATGAATGAATGAATGGCATTTGGTTTAAAGAGTATGATTATGCAAAACATTTTTAGATGGTCTATTCTTATCGTGCCAGTGCATTAATATCCGAAGAGTTAGGCAAAAGCAAGCACGTCCGGAGCTTATCTCTAAAAGATCCTATGACTACCTGTAATCACTAAGTGAATGTACTACATGTTTATGAATTTTATGTAATTTCAATGACAACTATGCATCAAACTATGTGATCACAAAATGATCAACTCTCTTAAAGGAACACTCAAATGTTTTGGAAACAGGCTCATTTTAGAATTCTCCTAGAGTTCAAAAAAACAAACAAAAAAAACTCTGAATATTTTATCTATTCAGACAGTCTCTATTTATTTAGATTAAACCATAGCATTTCACTCTAAAAATATAATAAGTTTTAATCATTTTCCTATTTAAAACTTTACTCTTCTGTTGTTACATTGTGCTCCAAGACGAGCAGAAAAAAATTACTGCATTCTAAGCTTTGAATTTGCCTGGGAACTATAGTCTCATTCTGCATAATAATAAAGAAACTTTGCTGCCATACCATTACTGCAGCATGCGCAATGATATTGCACAGCACTATTCCCCAGCTAGGTGACAGCGCTGCGTAATATACATGCATGTAGCCATGATACGGCAACAACATGCCTTGATTTTTATGCCAGTTGAGCGAGATGCTAATGGTCTAATCTGATTCAATGATTTATGCTAAGCTAAAAGTGCTTCTGCCAGACCCAGAGATCATCTGAATGGCTTCAAAATTGTATATACACGAGCATGAATGAAATTGAAGTGACAGAAAATGGTAAACACATGCTTTATATATAATGAAACATCCAAGAAAAATCTTCTAGGACAAATTAGCTTACTACAATATTAGACATGTTGTGAAAGACAGCATCAAAATTTTTTTTTACACAAAGCCACGCTGCTACTCTTCAACTAAGTGGTCTTAACAACACACCCTCCCTTCTTCGTTCTGGCATCTCTCGCTTTCTGTGGGGAGTGAGAAAAATCTCTCATTAGGAGCAGGTCCAGAACAATCACTCAATATCTGACTCACTGGCATCTCTGTGTTTTTGTTGATTGCAGGCAAAAGCAATCAAGAGATTCTCTCTCTGTCTCTCTCTCTCTCACTCCCGAATAGCTGATTACTTTTTTGTTTTGTTTGTCAGGATTAGTGGCATCCGTCTTATTCTTTATTCATGCGCTCTCATTAACACCGTGCGCTAGAAAGTGCCACTATCAAGCAGATGAACAAGAAGACGGCACTCTTCTCTGATAATTGTAGAGAGGAAAGGATTTTAAGCCGAGCTGAAACATGCTGTGAAATCCCATAATTCTCAGTCTGCTTGCTCGACGCGTCCTCTGCACCTCCATCTTAATTGGAGGCAGGCTTCAGGTGCAAACTCACCAGCGTGAGCCACAGATGAAATCAAATTACATGTCAGAGCCTGGACAAAGTGGGAGCTGATTGAGGAGTAAATGGAGGCTAATCTCCTCTGGTGTTTTTGGAGGCGTGCTGGCGGAGTTTCTCCGAGCTTCACCGCTGAAGTAGAGAGGCAAGCTGAGAGCAATAAATAGAGCAGGAGGAAGTGCAGGCTAGTGTTGGATCTAATCACGCAGACGGTGAGCAGTGCTAAGGAATGATGCGAGTGTCCTGACAGATGTGCAAAACCGAATACCACCACATGATGTGGAAGCTTTTTGCAGTATGTATTGTGCACAGTATGCACATTTTCTACTTCATTTGCCAAAATCTGACATGCATATCTACCACAAACTGCTTGGTCAATGGAGGTCTCACTAAGAGAGATGGTCTAACCAAGAAAAAATAAAAATAAAAAATTCGCCCACAACCATATATTGATTCAAACTCATGATTTTCTTCTTTAAAAGATTACACTTTATTTGCTTCCATCTCCTTTGTTTCCAAACACTCTTTAAAATATGTTTCATCAGTGTAGAATAAAGTTATATGGTTTTCTAAAAACATGTAGATTATAAAATGATCTTAAATCCCCTTAAAGGGATTTTTCACCCAAAAAAGGAAAATGTACTCACTATTTACTCCCCCTCAAGTGGTTATAAACCTTTATGAGTATCTTTGTTCTGTTGAACACTAAAGACAACACAATACGATTCATAATAAAGGAGCAATTTCACACGAGTAGCAGCGCTTTGTGGTTGTATATTGGCACTGGTGGGAGGCGTGCGTTGGCACAAGGCCGCAGGCCGAGTGCTTTAGTGCCTCACCAGTGGCGATATACAGCCACATCGCACTGCTGTGAGTGTGATATTGCGTTTAAACAACAATTCGACGGCATAATCGTGTATACTCTATAAAAAAGAAAATCAAACACAAAGAATCTTTGTAAGAGGAACTTTTTTCTTCGACCACATATCTGCAGCTGACGCCAGAACTGCAGAAACCATTGCTTATTCACTTTAGAGCAAGTATTTGATTGATTCTCTAGCGCAATGTCTAAGGTGATGACAAAACAGGTGATTTTGCTGACATTTTAAGATTATAAGGCTGAACGGCATGAAATACCATCAGTCTATAAAGATATCTCCCAGTATTTCTCTGCTGCAATCGGGAGATCACAATATTACTATGGTATAAATACAGCATTACAACATACAAAAAAGAGAGATCAACTTAGAAAGTCATTTACCTGTGTAATAATGATTTGATCGGCTGTAGTTTGAAATTATGCTGTTTTTCTCTTAGGGTTTATTATGCGTCTCTGTCGCCATCTTGTGGATGAACATAATCAACCATCTTTGCTCAAAGACAGGCTAATGGCTGCCGACGCAGTGTCTCTCAGAAATGATAAATATTTTAAAATAGGCACTATCCTTATAAATAAACTGCATATTTGTAATCTAAACAACTACATTCTTGAAAAAAAACTTTACATTATGTTGTCCAACAGCAGCAGTATTTGTCAAACTGTACAGTGTCCTCTGCTTTTCGCTGTGTGTGGGTGGAGTAATACACAAGGGTGAAGGGTTAAGAGGCTGGATATTTACAGAATATGTATTTACAGTGCTGTTATTTACAGAATAAATGCTGTTATTTACAGCATTTGAACAGAGTGCTGTTATTTACAGAATATCGCACGGCTATTGGCCAATCAGATTCAAGAACCAGACAGAACTGTTATATAGATATGGGTATCTTCTGTATAATATTGAATGACTGATGATATTTTTTCAAATATACCATGAAATACAGGGCAAAATGTGATTTCATTTCATAATAAATTTGCACCGTAAAAATAAACATGGAAAAAAGGTAACACTTTACAATAAGGTTGCATTAGTTCATGTTAGCTAATGCATTTATTACCATGAACAAACAATGAACAATACATCACAGTATTTGTTCATGTTCGTTAATGAAAATACAGTTGCTCAGTGTTAGTTCATGTTAACTCACGATGCATTAACAAGCATGATTTTGGATGTTAATAGTGCATTACTAAATGTTGAACTATGATTAATAAATGCTGTTGTTAGCATAACACTGAATAAAACACATGAGGTTTACCTGATCATTGTCATAGTTTTCTGTTGTTCACCGGTGAGATATAAAAGCTGTTTCTAAAATATCAATTTGAGGTGTTGGTTAGAACAAAAACTCATTTTAATATGGAAATTATTCCTTCTATCGCATGCCGTTGCTTTAATACAGAACACGATTTAAATCAGGCTTTAGGCTCGATCATCAGACTCATTCCTTGGTCCTCAATCTGGCAACCTGCGCTTGCTTTTTTGTTTTGATCCAAGAATACAATACCTAATTCAACCACTAGGTGTCAAACTTAAATACTGCACCTTTAAGCTTAATATAAAGTGTGATGACTAAACTGGTACTCAAATGCGACTATAAGGCAATATATATAAAAACTAAATATTAAAAATGCAAAACAGCTGTACACTGTAAAAAAAACATGCTGCTTTTTTTCTTTCATCAATTGGTGAAGTTTTGTTTCTCGCTACTACCTGTTTGGTTTGGTTTGGGCTGCGCATTGATGGATTTGCTCTTCAGTGTTGGGACTTTCAGCAGTAAAAATTAAACCACACTGAACTGAACTAAACTAAACTTAAATGCTGAAAACTGAACTAACACAGTTAGAACTTTTTATGCTGCTTTGGCACAATCTTCATTGTAAAATTGCTATAGAATTAAAGATGAATTGAAATGAATTAAAACTATTAGTTGACTTTTAAAAATGTGAGTAAACCTTTTGCCTTAAAATTAAGTAAATGAACTATGTGTCACAATCACCAGCAATCTAATCCTGGCAGATTGCTGGTAAACACGCAGATTGCTAACGGACTACAAATCTGTCATTACATGGACTACAAGTTCCAGTCATGCACCACTCACAAGCACCTGTTGGATCCATGTTTGGCTGAGTTTGTGCAATCATTGAAATCTGAAACTGGTGCGTGTGAGCGGTGCATGACTGGAACTTCTAGTCCATGTAATGGCGGATTTGAAGTCTTTTAGCAATCTGCGTGTTTACCAGCGATCTACCAGCGATCAGCAATCTGATCTTCAAGTTGATTGAACATAATTAATTTGTCCCCCCTAAAAAAACTCAAGAATTGTGTTGTTTCAGTTCTCAATTTAAATAAGTAGGTTGAAAAAGTGGCAAAAAACTATTTTTGAGTAAAGTTAAAATGGGTTTACTCACTTATTTTAAGTAAAGTCAACTTGTCGCTTTTAAGGCAAAGAGGTTACTCATGTTTTTAAAGTAAAAGTAAATAATCCCTTTTGACAAATTACACCAAAAAAAATATTATTGTTGGATTAAACAATCGTACTGAATTCAATAATATAGTTTGATAAGTTTACCATTGTCTAATGCATGATTAAGGTAACTCAAACCATTTGAGAAAACTGATTGTAATAAACCATTTAAGTTCAAAAACTAATCCTAATGAGTACTGTGAACTTAATCCATTTCAGTAAAAGAAGCAATTTGAGCACAGTAAAACCCAATAAACGAAGAGAACTTAAACCACTATGTACTGAAAAACTCAATAAATTAAGTCAACTTAAACCGTTTGAGGAAACTGATTGCAACAAACCATTTGAGTTAAAGAAAACTAATCTGTATGAGTACTGTGAACTTATTCCATTTAAGTTGAAGTAATGAGGTATTTGATTAACTCATTACCTTCAACATTGAGTTCAAATCTCTTTTCAAATGAGTAGAATTAACTTTCAGTAAATTGAGCTAACTACACTCATTTCATGTGATAAAGTTGACTGTTGGGTTTTACAGTGTAGTTCCCCACATTTCTAAAATAAAAGCATATGCCTAATACAGTATGTTAATGGTATTTAGCACATTCACAGACATGTAGGCAGAGGCTAATTGATCACATGCAACACATTATGTTATTATGCTCATTACATAACAGATGTCTTTTGCTTAAGTGAGAGAGAATGCTAAGGCACAGTAAGCAAAAAAAAAAAACCCTTAGCACAATAGATAGTTCAATTAAAGAAGTGCACACAGCAGAATGAATGTTGCTGATTACCTGCGAGCTTGATGGGAAAGACTGCAGGCGAATACCATATATCAGATAGCACAGACAGCACTTGAATTAGAAGCTGCAAAGTTGTTAATTAGAAACTCTGCTTTCAAGTTTGTTAATAGGCACCATATTAAACAAATCTTTGAGCAACTGTCTCTAAAGGAACTCCTTCACTAATTACTAAAGACTACAATTAGTACAACAGAAATTATCTGCTTCTAATTAGACCAGACTCCACATTATGAAACATCCCTAACATGAGAAATCCTTCGACTCTGAAGCTATGGCAACTGCCGGCGAGAGGATTCATCTGTGCTCGTTAACTCATAATTTTTTTTTTTCATTACCAGTGGAGGAAAGCAGCTCGCTGCCATTTGCCTGTCATTCGGAAAAAGTCACATGTGTTGAGACAGTATTTACACAAACATTGTTAGTCAAAGCTAATTTGTCTAACTGATGTTCAGTCCAAAGATAGAAACATGAGAGACTTTGCTGGCTGTGTTATCAGAACATATCTTAGCCTAGTTATATACACTGTATATATACAAAAATATATATCTGTTAATTAAAAGCGTTATGACATACTAGCATTAAGTGCAGTATGGGAGCTTGATTTCTGTTCAGTGTAGTTTTGATGTTGTGAATTCACATATGCACTTTAACAAAGTCACTTTTATTCACATTTTAGTACTTAGAACCATTACATTGTACACTCACTGGCCACTTTGTTAGGTACACCTACAGAGTTAGACCCCCTTTTGCCTACAGATCTGCCTTAATCCTCTTGGGCATAGATTCAACAAGGTACTGGAAATACTCCTCAGAGAATTTGGTCCATATTGACATCATAGCATCCCGCAGTAGCCTCAGTTTCCTGTTCTTAGCTGACAGAAGCCTCAAGGTTGCATGTGTTGTGTGTTCAGAGATGATCTTATGCATACCTCGTAATGAGTGTTTTTTTGAGTTACTGTTGCCTTTTTGTCAGCTCGAACCAGTCTCTGGCATCAACAAGGCATTTTTGCCCACAGAACTGCCGCTCACTGGATATTTTCTCCTTATTAGACCATTCTCTGTAAACCCTAGAGATGAATGTGTGTGAAAATCCCAGTAGATCAGCAGTTTCTGAAATACTCAGACCAGCCCATCTGGCCCCAACAACCATGCCACATTCAAAGTCACTTTCCCCATTCTGATGCTCAGTTTCAACTGCACAGATCGTCTTGACCATGTCTAAATGCATTGAGTTGCTGCCATGTGATTGGCTGATGATTTGTGTTAATCAGCAGTTGGACAGGTGTACTTAATAAAGTGTCCGGTGAGTGTATAAGATATAATACATAGACAATTAAGTCTGTAAAATAACAGAAAAAGTACTGGCAGTTTATTACCAGGTTTTCGTACCTTAATTTACAACACCAACCCAGACATTATATAGTATCACTTTATATATATAAAAAAAAAAAAAAAACACAATAAAAAGTCTCTTTTTCAAGCTTTTCAATATTAAAGGTTGTTGGAGGATAGAGCAAGGCTCATAATGCAATTCAAAAGCATAAAAATATGAAAAAAAAAACATGAATCACAAAATACAGAAAACTAAACTAAAAGTTTATGAATTTTTTTAACAGTGTAGGTTATTACAGAAGCCTTTCTATGATTTAGAGTGGGGGAAAAAATACCTGCATGGGAGATACAAAATATAGTCATTTATAGTAAATAATACTGTACTATAGTGTTTTGGAACCATACTATAAAGTAACTTGAATTTATCTGTTGTAGTAATTCTATAGTTCAGTAATACTGCACAGTATATATAAATGACCAAGCAAATGACAATAAATCAAATTATAATGGAATTGTGAAAATAAAATAAAATAATAATAAAATAAAAAATTAATAAAAAATTAATAAAAAATTTATAAAAATTTTATTTTTATTATTATTATTTTTGTAAAATCATTTGTCTCTATGTGGTTTGCTATTTGAAAAATTAAAAGTATACACTTTTCTTGCAAATTAGGTATAAAATTGCATTTATGATCATTAATGTTACAATTACAAAAATATTAGCTCATATTGTAAAAAATTATAATTGCAAATCTGCATGATGAGCCATGACTGCAAATCATAAAATAAAATTACAGTTAAATTAAGATATAAAAACCATAACAATGAAAGTTATCTGAAATAAACATGCAATTACTGGCTATAAATGAACAATTGCAACACATAAAGTTGTCATCCTAAGACATAAAATGACACTTATGATAAACAGTCAAAATTACCTTTAAGTTTTCATAATCTGAGGAAGAAACTGGCTGTTTAAAGACTTTAATAAATACCCATATTATACAATATATATATATATATATATATATATATATATATATATATATATATATATATATATATATATATATATATATTACAGTGTTTTTAAACCATATAGTGAATAATTTGAATTACACAAGAAAATGTGTTGCTTGTTCAAACAACTTACTTAAAATGAGCTGAAACAATACAATTCATGAGATTTTGTTGAGACAACTTAATTGTTTATGTTCAATCCACTTAAATTTGAAAAAACCAATAGGTTAACTTAATTCCTTCATGTTGTCCAACAAAAATTGATTGTGTGGAACCCAGCACCTTTTACAGCGTAATCTGTTGTGTTAATTCTATAGTTTCCATGGCAACACAACAATTATAGTACTAAAAACAAATGACCCAATACTATAGTTACAATGACCCAAAACTAAAGCATAATATAGTTTTAATTGAAGTTATACTATGCAGAATACTATTAAATAATACACTTTACAATAGTATGGTTGATAAACTATACAGTATTAACTATAAATTACTAAAGCATTATTAAAGAGAGTAAAGAGAGGAGAAAAATCATGTGAATGGCAATGTTTAAAAAAATTGCATCAACAAATATACCCCCCCCCCCCAATTACACAAAATAATTCAATAAAATAGTCAATAAAAATCATAAAACATAAAAAAAATCCCAAAATGATTATAATCAGTTATAATAGTCATCATCTCCAATGCTGAGGTGCAACAGCAATTTATGAAGCAAACCAAGAGATGGCGCTACTGTGACTCTCACTGACTGAACTGCAGACACACACGCCAATCACAAAATGTTATATTCTGGCACCTTCAGCAAGCCAAAGTCTGATCTTCCAAGATCAAATCATCCTGTGAGACGTTCAAAAGAAGTTATGCCACGGCAATGCCCTTAAGAAAAATCAACATTAATTAAAAAGCAAAAAAGTACGAAGCCATCTATATCCACTTCAAAAACAACTTGACCTTTAACAGATCAAATCAAAAATCTTTGCTACATTTCTCATCTTTTAAGAGAGAAAAATATGACACCAGCATGTTTTTATTAGCTTCTTCCAAGTATCCCTAAAATGTAATACAAAGCAAATCTCTGAACACTGTTCTCCAATAATAGCAACAGAGGAAAAAATAGCCGAGGTGAAAAGCTTGGTTTCAGTTTCAATTAGATTTAAATTCTCCTCTATTACTGTTGGAAAGATCTGCCGCAGCAGACTGAGAATGAATGAACTGATGAGCCCTGAACTTTCATTAGAGCTCCAGGCTGTGAACAAAGCCAGAGACGTATCGGGTTGTTGTTCCTCAGTCCAGACTGGTGACATAACAGGCTGAACCCTGGCCCCATAACAATAAAGCAGCGTCTCATGTGCCACCTCTGCACTGCGCAAAATGACCGTAGGTGGTCTGAATCACTATAAGCCTGCATCAATCTCTGCATTATAGGTGAAGTAGTGCAGCAGGAATAGTGTGAAATGCTGTAAGTTTGAATTTTTGGACAAACCTATATTGGTTTTCAAATAGTGCAGAAGCTTTTCTAGACATAAAAATAGCATTGCAAAATATTTTGGTCTACAATACGTGTGAACTGGTGTTGAATTTGTTATTTTGAACTACTAATGTGTGTAATTTGATATCAATTATACATTGGTTTAACAAATGAGTTACTCATTTTCAGTTTTTGCCAAGGAAAATAGTTAAAAACACATCCAAAAAATTGAAGAGAGAAACATTGTGGTGTTTCGTTCCGGAATAAAACTTTTGAACGAATCATTTGAGCCAATTCAATGAGTACATTTACATGGACACCAATATTCAGATTTTAATACGATTAAGACAATACTCTGATTAAGAGTCTACCATGTAAACAGACATTTTTGACTAATTTAATCCGATTAAAGTCATATTCGAACTAAACAGAAATTGAATTAAGACATGTGGAGTATGCCGATTTTAGTCGCATTGTGCAACACACACATGTAAACACCGCAATCAAACTATTAATGTCATGTAGGATTTTTGCCACATTTTGTGACAGGACAGTCTATACACACACGGATGTTTGAAACTATTCTCTGCACTTACCGAGTCAGTAAAGAACCACTGACAGGCACATCGCAATATGCGGAGGTTTTTTTTTTTCCTATTCAGCATGCAGTATCAAACTCCATTAAACAACACTCTTCCAGCAGTTAATACTCGCATCCAATATCTCGTCTGTCACGGGGGCATGCATGAAATGTTCCTGAATGAAAGTGAAAGTCCAAAACTGCAGTCAAAGTCGACAAATTCAAAAAAATTAAACACCCGAAATAACATGAAATTCTAGTGAAACTGTGTATAGTGTGTTGACGCAATGACGTTAATCGAATTATTTGATATAACATGTAAAACGGGATCATAAGAGGAACATTCAAAAAGTAACTAATGTAAAACCTTAATCATATTATTGATTTAATCAGATTAAGGCAAATAATTCGATTACTGATGTCCATGTAAACATAGTCAATGATTAATTCAAAACACTGTTTATCTTTCAAGAGTTCACACTTAGATATTGTTTGACAACTGTTAGCAGGTTTGGCATGCTGTCCCGGGAGTGAACCCTGAGCTCGGAGATAGGTGAGCCCAGGGCTCCCGCCTGGTCCATAGAGCATTTGAGGGGAGTACGAGATCAGGTGGTTCTCGAGAGCTCCCCGTGGTAAAGGAAGAAAGGAGGAAAAGGGGTGGATGGGGGTTTCTTCGGAAAACGAAGATAAGAGAGTAGTTCTAGCTAGGTTACTTATAGTGAGTTGGGGTTAATCTGATTGGCTAACTAATGTAGATGAGTGGCCAGCTGCAGTCAATCATATCACGTGCTCCTCTCGAAATTAGTTTGAAAACTTCACTTAAAATCTTAATTTGAATAAGCAATTCTCTTGTGACTGCTGAAATGGTATGCTCTATATTGTATGAATTTGAATATGAAAAGATTCTAAACTTAAAAAAAATATGTTTTATTAAATGTTTTACACAAAGAAACAGCTCTATTTGGAAACCATTTAATCGTAAAGAAAACTTTTATTCTGAAAGTTTTAGGTTTTAGGTTTTTTTCCTGCATATTTTGAAGTATCGCATGAGAAAGAAATAAAATTCCCCTAATTTGCACATATTTCAAAATTATGCTCGCTTTTTGAGGTTACCGCAAAAGATGGAAACGTGTTCGTAAATAAACATTGCGAACATTACACCATTACAAAATAAATCAGCTGTCTCTTCTATGCTTGCCTTGTTTACTGTTGGTTTCTAGGTTACCAATACTACAATCAGCCACTCTAACAACTTAATGGATTGTGTGGGGGGGGGGTTTTGCAAACTTTGATGTCTTGCAACCTATTTCCTAACAATCACGTCTTTTTCTGTTTTTTGTTTAACAGGTCTGTTCAATTGAGGATACCTCTTCTGAATAGGGTATATGCAGAAACATACCAGTCACAAAAAAAAATATCAATGTTATCCCATGACTTTATATCACTTTTTAATCTATTTAACACCCACACCAGGCTCACATACTGTCAATTTGTGCTACTCTTGTCGTTCATAATCATACTAACATAAACAAATGGAATAAAAACACTGTAACTAGAGATGTTGCCATATCCCACAAGCCCATCATCCACAGTGAAAAACTGACATTCAATTACAACAAAATACTGTTTGTAATATAAATATAATATAAAGTAATATATGTTTGCTTATGCAGCTGGGAAAATAAGTATTGAACACGTCATATTTTTTCCTGGGAACAATATCTCTACAGGAGCTGTTAACATGGAATTGAACCAGATTTTGGTAAAAACCCAAACATTACAATATAAACATAGGAGAAAGTACTGAACTACTGAAATGTATTTTAAACTTCATATAAAAGTTTTTTTTTTTTTATTATGGCAGCTTAAAGACACTTCTCATATGGAGAATGAAGTCACATGAATTGTTTTGGTGAGATTTCTTTCCTGGACTTTAACAGAGTGGAAAAATCTTGATGGTTCTGTGGGTCTCGTCTATCAAATATGATCTTTATTTTGTATTTTCTATTGGATTCAAGTCAGGTGATTGGTTGAGCCATTCTAAAGCTTGGTTTTCTTTCTCTGAAAGCATTTGAGCGTTTCAATGGCTGTGTTTTGGGTCACTGTCTTGCTGAAATGTCCACCCTGGTTTCATCATCTTCATCCTGATAATGTAAATGTTGGACTGAAGTAGTGAATATGAATTTACAATGACGAAAGGCAGAGGGGCTTTCACTGTCTTTCTACACCTCCCCTTCTTCATGTGTGCAATACTTTTTCCTTGTGTTATTTCATTTTATTACACATAATGTAATTTGTAAATGAATTAGTTTTGTTTTTTGTGCATATATGGATTTCTTTAGTTGCTATCAACATCCAGTGAAAATTTCAAGTCAACAGCACCTTTAGAAATATGTTTTCTGAGAAAAATTCAATACTTATTTTTCCCGCTTTATTAAGTAAGCAGAATCACTCTTCTGTTTTAAAGAAATCAGCTGTTTTGAACTAATCATTTGAATGAATTAGTAGAAAAAATATATACATAAAAAAGTTGCACACCTTATTTATAAGTCCTCTTTTGCTGTTGCTTCATAATCTTGGTTATAGATTACATGTGTCTACAAGATTTCATTATTAAATAAACCCAATGCAAGTGTCTTTTATCTCTCTATAGATATGTATAGAGATATATACACTTAATACACAAATACAGTTCATTGAACATGAACACATAAGACCGCCTATGCACTATATAAATGCAGGATAACTATGTTTATATATAACAACTTTAACTGTTAAAAGCTATTGGTAACTAGTTAATTAGATAAAGTTATTAGTAATAAAGTTATGGTAACTAATAAAATTAACTTTTCCATATTAGCTTGCAATGCAATAATGTGCACCTTTTGTAAAGCTGCTTTCAAACAATAATTATTGTGAATAGCGCTATGCAAATAAACTTGAATTGAATATAATCATGACAATAAAGAGCTTTAAGTGGCATATATGGGACTATCTCCAATCGAACGCTGTCTGGAGTGTGAGGTTAGAATGTGAAATGCTATGTTGGGGGATTTGCTCAACATCCTGTAAGGTTTGTGTTAATAGCCTAACTATGACACAAATGAGCTTTGGTTGAAAATCTGGGGTGGTGTAATTAGGAGGACAGATAATCAGGACTCTAATGAAACGTGAAATGGGGCTGTGAGGTCTCAGACCCGCTCTTAGCAGAGGTGCGGCCCAGTCAGACGCTGTAAATTAGAGTTGGTTCTTGCAGGTTGGATTCCAAAGCAAAGAAGACAAGTCTCGTCCTGCTCACATTCCAGATCGCTCTGCTCTGCTCTGTTCTGCTGCCTCACGGAAAATTCCATTATGATACAAGATAGCGGGAAGAAATTCAACAAAATGCCCTTTCTCGTTGGACTTCTTGATATGCTTGGCTGAAACCTATGTCTGTGTGTGTATATATATATATATATATATATATATATATATATATACACATATATATACACATATATATACATACACACATATATACATATATATGCACATATACAGTATATATGGTGCTGTAGGGATGCAGATTCCACTTTTTATTAGGCTTAAATTTGTCAAAACTGGGGTCAAACTGCATTTTTAAATGTTCACTACACTGAACAAAAATTGTTCATTGGATTTACCTTTCTTTTTAAGGTACGTGGTTGCAAACAATTTATATGGGCTGAATTTAAACAAATACAATTTACAAATGTTCAACTTAATTTGTTTGTTTAAATTCAGCCCATATAAACAGTTTGCAACCACGTACCTTAAAAATACAAGTAAATCAAATGAATCATTTCTTCAGTGTAAGGTCCAGCTTTAATTTTGGTGAGGTTTTCATATTAATAGGATATTTTCCATTTACATCCATTTTGATAGGCTTGTCATTTTCAAGACTCTGAGGTGGACATATGTTGCTGTGATTGGTTAACAGCTTTGTAAATTAAAATAATAGATGGATGCTGCTGTGATGTACTCTGGGTAAAAACTCTGTAAAAAAAAAACAATATGTAACAGACAATGAAACAGTGACATTTGTCATTTCAATTGGCATTTGGTACAAACACTGTTACTCACACTTCTGTGTTGCGACATAACTGTGGGATTTAAGATAATCAGTAGTGTATCTTTCTGGCAGCCTATGATGAAACCTGTTTAAAAAATGAATCATCAGTAGGATTAAATGCACAGTTAAATAGTTGCTGCATTTACATAGATTCTAATAATCTGTTTTTAATCAGATTAGTAACGCAAAAAAGTCAATATAAATTGGCCAAAGCTGATTACAATATAATTCAGATCATAATTGTGGTTTAAGTATTTTGGTTTAAGTATCATTTTGTCCGTAAAATGGGTGACTTCCTGATCACTGTCCTAGAAAGCTGATTTAACACCCAGAGTGTTAAAACCACACAAAAAATCTAAAAAGGCAACACAAACTTCTCTCCACAGCTTGGCACAGCACAAGCTCATGTAATCCTCAGAGTCATATCTTTGCTGCTCGAGTAATCCTGTGTATACCTCGCTCATGTTTACTTTCCTCCAAAAGGCACATGCTAAACAATAGGTGGCACTGAAGCGAAACTGCTTTAGAATTGTGTAGAATTTTCGGATAGTTCACGCAAAATGTTTAATTACCTCATCGTTTATTTTTACGTGTGATTTTAAACATTCATGCGTTTCTTTCTTCTGTTGAACACACAAAGAAACGTATTTTAAAGAATATGGGTTGCTGGCACCCATTGACTTCCATACATTCTCAGAAATAAAAGAAAGTCACTTTGGTGGTATTTTTTTTTTAAAAGGTGAACCTGAGGTACACATTTGTACTTTTTAGGTAATAATATGCACTTTTGAAGTACAAATGTTGACCTGTTCGGTACAAATGTGTGCCTTTTAAAAAGTTACCACCCCAGTGACAGGTTTTGCACTTTTATTTCTGAGAGTTGAGTAAAATACAAAAAAATTGATACCACAGAAGTCAACGCGTCCCAGCAACAAGCTAAATATTTTCCCTGTTTGTGTTCAAAAAAAGAAACTTAAACAGGTTTTGAACAAGTGAAGGGTGAGCTAATAATGAGAGAATTTTCCTTTCTGGGTGAAGGATCCTTAAATAACACTGGCCAAACATGTGACCACACTGCAATGTGCTTATGTTTATGTGTATGGTTTGTTTGTGCATTAATGAAACACAAACATACTTAAACATCCATCTCAGATTAGATTTGTCACATGTACCTTCTGTTTTAGTTCTGTTTGTGTTAACCTGCATTTCCTTCCTTACGTTTCCCACCTTAGTTATTCCATGATCTGCATCAGTTAATCAGTCTGGTGTATTTAAGTTCCTGTTTCCCTTCTTTGTCCGGTCTCATCAATGCTACTATGTTTGGATGTGTATTTCTGCATGTTCTCCAGTGGAATATTAAACAAGTGTTACTTCATCTACTACATTTTAAGCGCTCTCCTAATACTGCTACACACTCTTCCATGACAATATGAGGATGCTTATTGAATCATTTAATGCTAAAAAAAAATATATTTTTTGTGATATTATGAAAATATTCACAATGATTGGCTAAAATGCTGTAGTCTCACCTCCTGTGGCTAATTTGTTTAATATCCAAGAGCTGAATCGGAAACATGCATAAGGGACATAATAGGAAAACGCAAATGATTTACTTGAATATCGTATCGTATCGTATCGTATTATAGAAATATAGAAATCCCAACTAATATTTGTATATCTGCTAATATTACAATTCAGTGATATTCTAAGAGGCTTTATCATGCAATGCATGCTTTTGAACTCTCTAGACATGTTTCTGCTTGATTTATTTATTGTTTTTGTTCGTTTTTTTACATAAGAGATTTTTTTTTTCATAGGAGATTGACATACTTAAAGAGATGGTTCACACAATATTTGAAGAGTTCAGATGCAAAAGACGATAAACGCCACTTCCGCCAAAAATGAGCTAATGACATTAAGTGAATGCTTTAGGCACGTATGCATATTCAACAAATATATTTGCTTCTAATCATCCAAATCCCAGCATCAGCGCATTCAGAAATAACAGTTTGTTTGCAAAAGCCTCTAAACGCCACTTGCCTTTGACAGCAAAAGCTGCTATATGTCTCTATATGAGACTGTTTTATTCCACTTTTGATTTAGATTTTAAAACACAGAGTTTGATGAACTGGGTCAGACTGTCCGACAGTCAGTGAATGGCAAATGAAAACATCCCTTACCTCAAAACTCTGTCCATCATAAGAAAAAGAAAACACACTGTACAAGTGTAGCATATATTCATAACGTGTTTTTGCGCAGTGATGCTACTTTAAATGAGTACGATTTACTATACATAAAATAACAACTGTGTTTCATGAAAGACGAAGTTAAGATGCAGTTCTTTTATCCCACATGGATGCTATGAGGATAAACAAGAGACGAAAAAGAGACCAAGACCTTGAGTATAGTGAGAATGAATGAATGACAGCTTCTAAAAGTGTCTGAGGCATCCCCTTTTAGCCCAGTAGGCTGTGTGTTTTATTTGCTAATGTAAGCTATTTTTTTAAAGACAATGTATAAAACTATACATTATTTATATTAATTCATATTACCTACGTCTGATAAGCTTTTTATATTAATGTACAACGCGCAGATATTGATGTTTCACAATGTTTTAAACTACATTATTTGAATCTGCCAAGCTTACAGTAGTTTTCAATGTTTGCAATGTTTACATTGTTTTGCTTACATTAAATCCCAAGTATCAGAAATGACAATAGATTGTTAAGATTTAATTAATGTCAGTGTTAATTTTATTGATTAATGCACTTACTTGACAGATTATATTCATTTATTTTCCTTCTGCTTTTTCCCTGGTTTATTACAGTGGAATGAACCACCACCTACTTGAAAGATGTAATTTAAATATCAGGTAGTTTGTGCATGTGTTTTATGTTTGGTAAAATAATTTCTTATTGCATCTTGATTTTTCAACTAATTACACTGTCTTGTCCCGATAAGTGGATTTAGAATTTTTTGCAAAAAACTCAAGTGGATTTAGCTGGTTTTAGCCCAAAAGAAAATCAACTTTCTTAAGAACAAAAGAATTGTCTAAAGGGACATTTTTAAAAAAACTTTATTTTATTTACTAGCTAATGACCTTATAATTACCTATTAAATGAAACCCAAATATACGAGCCTGATAGAAAATGCTCATTTACAAAAAAAGAGGTCTGATGGATTAAGAGGGTTTTGCATCTGAACTCTTCATTTGCTCACCCTAAAGTGGTTTTAAACCTATTCTGAAGAATCCAAAATCAAACAGAAAGTGCTCAGGGGTAGCTTAAACAATGTCGGTGCTCTTTTAGTAAGGGATTCACCAGAATAAACAACAAAAATCAGTGTAAGGCAGTAGAAAAAATGTGGGAAAAAATATTTAAAAGCCTTTATTCACATGGCTAATCCTTAAAAAAAACCTGCCCGTTTCGGCAAAGAACTGCCTTTATCAGGATAACAGAGGCTTAACCAAGTGAATAAAGGCTTTTTACTATTTTTTCCACATTTTTCGAGTGCCTTGGACTAAATTTTGTTGTCTAAGAATATTCTGAAATATTATGAAGAATGCTGAAAACTGTTGCCACTGATATAAAATCTGAAGTCAATGAATACAGGTTTTCAACATTCTTCAAAATATCTTCTTTTGTGTGCAGAAGAAAAATCTCAAACAGATTTTGCACAAGTTTAGTGAGTTTTTTTAGGTGAACGATCACTTTATTGCCAGCTTGTACAGTTACGATACTATTTTACAAACTTTTCACACCCCAATTTACTTTTTCAGACAAACTGCAGAAGTTTTAAGTGCTTGATTTCAGGCAAATGACAACTCAATACTTGTTTGACAACTCTCATGCTGTTGAGACAAGCACATTTGGGATTATATACTACCTTGCAAAAAAATCCATCTGCCGCATTGGGATAAGTGGCTTTAATTTAGCTGCATCTCATCAAAACAAAGTTTGACAGGTATTGCATTCCAGCCATCAAACTTTCAAAATCCTGTTCAGTTGCTAGAAATCAAAACACAAAGATGTATTAGCTCAAATGCTATAAAGAACCACAGGCAACATCAGTCAAATATATTTACCCCGGCAAATATTTATTCCCGCTATAAGCCCCCTTATTGTGTCAATTACGACGTGCCAAACTAATTTGTTGGAAAGGCTATTCGGAAAGCGTGTGTCAACATTTTCACCTGTCACTCACTGCACGGCTCCCTGCCTGGCTAAATGGCGGCTGCTGGTTCTGGTTCAGGGGCTTTTGTAATATCCCAGTCATTTCTTGTCATGGAAACGTCTGAACTGTCTGCACGGGGACAAGCCTCCGTTTTAGAGGTAGATTGCATTAGCCATTTAAATCACCGTCGGCAATGAGCCTGTCACAGTCGCTCTCTCACTGCCAATGAACATCTTCACTCCTCAAAACTTATTTATCATGCGGATGTTTTGGGAAGTGCTGACGGCTATTAAAGCAGAGGGAAAATGACATCCCTGTCAATGCTGCTGCCGTTGCTTGTTTTGGGTCCAAAGAAATTAAATGTATCATTAAAGCAGAACATTCAACCCATCTAGGGCTGGGCGTTATGACAAAAATATCATATCCAGATATACGTTTTCCTGATAACGATATACATCACGATATATTACCATTTCTGCAAGTTCAATCAATTCATAGTTTATTTTATTGACCACATGTAAAGAACTATTTCTTGTTTACATTGTAAAGTATATATAAAATGTACTCATTCATATGTGACCATACACTGTAACAATATCTGTTAATTAATTATTTAATAGTTTCAGTATTTTTTCAGTATTTTGTGATTTAAAAGACTTTTCCATTTATGTACGGTTGTGATTTGCATTATAGGACTCTGATCTCAGCTTTGTCAACTTTGGACATTGAAAATTAAAACTCTATGGCTTAACAGAGTGACTTTTATTGACATTTTAGTAGCTTGAAATAATGTATAATAAATAATATATAGAGAAATAAGAGTGTAAAATAATGTACTGGCAGTTTATTACAAGATTTTTGTGCCGTAATATACAAGACCAAAAAGTCAATAAAAGCCACTTTTTTTAACTTTACAAGGTTAGAAGTTGATGAAAGAAAGATAAAACTCCCATAATGCAATTTAAAAGCATAAATAAAAGGAGGAAAATAAAACAAATTTAATTAGTTTTTTTAAATATGTATTTTTATTTATTTATTTATTTATTTATTTATTTATTTATTTATTTATTTATTTGCTATATTTTATTATTATTTTTATGCTTGTTTTTGTCTGTTTTCTTTCTCTTTTTATTTTTTCCAGGGGTATTAATAGAAATCTCAGTCAGTTTATATCTTCTTTTGTGACAATGTATGTTGTATTGTTTTTGTCCATCTGTACAAAAAAATCAGTGATTACAAGTTCAACGTAAAATAAAAATAAAAATAATAAAAAAAAAAATAAAAAATGAATAAATAAAAAAATAATAATAATAAATCACTCAAAATGTGAAATGTAAACATTGTAATTTCAAGGTTGAACGTTTCTCACGATGCTGCTATTATTCCTGTTTCTGTTTGTATCCTCATGATGACATGTAATATTACACTCATATAAATTATGAAAAAGTATTACTCATAAATAATGCATTTTGTGAATACCACAATATAAACGATAGAGCATAATATGAAATGATAGGCTTTTTTAATATATATATAGTCATCAGACAAGAGTTACATAATAACATTACTTTTCTAAGTAGTGAGTAAAGTAATTCTTTACTTTAAAAAAGTAATAATATTTTTGAGTTACTTTTTTAAAAATGTAATGTGAGTTTTTTTTTTTTTTGTTTATCTAATTATAGCTTTTTAAAAAATAAATTGCTAAATTAAAATCAATGTGGTTGTAAAATCATGCACTCACTGAAAGGATTTGCTTCCCAAGGGAGCAGACAGGAACGAAGATACCATTTCTGCGTGGAAGTATTGACATTCTGAACGCATCAAAGAAAAGGAAAAGAGATCAACCTTAACCGGGTAAGAAAAAGTAACGCAATAGTAACTCAAAAGTAACGCAACACATTACTTACCATAAAAAGTAACTATGTAACTAGTTACTTTTTGGGGAGTAACTTATTATTGTAATGCATTACTTTCAAAAATAACTTTCCCCAATTGTCATATTGCACAGCCTTAAACCCTTCAAAAGAAATCAATTACAACAGATGCAGCTAGTGGACACTAGGGTTGGGTACCGAAACCCGGTGCCATTATGGCACTGGTACATTATGGCACTGGTACATATTAATGCAATTAAAATATAGAAAAAACAAAATGATGTATAATTTAAACTTATTATAAATATATAATTATATTGTTCATTTATAATGATTAATGTTTTTTTGTCAAATAATTTTGTGGCTCAAAAGTATCGGTTCAGGCACCGTTTTGGCAATGGTAACATTTTAAAAATATAGATTTTTACTCTATATGTAATGCATTATTTTCAAAAGTAACTTTCGCCAACATTGATTGTCATATTGCACAGCCTTAAATCCATCCAAAGAAATCATTCAGAAGCAGATAGTGGACACAGATGTCTATGTAACTTATGCAATGCCTCACAAGAGAGTTACAGCTACTAGGGATCTGAGAATGTCATTTTCAAGTGCTAGTAACAGAGAGGAGCAGATAATTTTAGACAAGGCACGGCTGTCAGCTTTCCATCACGTCAAACACAGGAAGCAAGCTCTTCTTATCTACTTCTGAAATGGAAAATATGCATCTCTCAATATATCTCTTTCCATGGTGATAAATCTAGCGTGAGAGACTGTACGTCTGCTGGCTTTATAACTCCCCTCTCAGATAAAGTGTTGAGTTTGCCACCAAAGAAAGAAAGAGAAAAAAAAATCAGAGGTAGATTCATAATTTATTTTTTTTTCTGCCAGCTTTATCCAACCTTTGGCATGAAATAAATATGTAAAGCCAGGGGCTGGAGGATCATATTTTCACAGCCTCACTCTGCAGCTAATGTTTCATGCAGATAAGGGACAATTCAGAAATAGACTGGAAAAGATTAAAAACCATCAATTTGGCTCGACTGACCTTCAGAGTTTTATTCTCTATTGTACGGCGCAATGCTAAATCAATTCATTCCTCTACCAAATCTACCTAATACTATTATTAAATTACTAAAGACTATGATGAAATAATGTGCTACTCAGAATGACACTTTCATTTTGTTAACAATAACGAAGATCTGATGAAAATGTGCTTCATTATAAATTGCCATTAATAAATATATATATACACAATGAATATATATATATATATATATATATATATATATATATATATATATATATATATATATACATATATACACACACATACAAGTACAGAAATTGAACAATCAAATGTAAAATAACATGGTCATCATTGTGAAAAAAAAATTATTAGCCCCCCTGAATTATTAGCCCCCCTGTTTATTTTTTTCCCCAATTTCTGTTTAACGGAGAGAAGATTTTTAAACACATTTCTAAACATAATAGTTTTAATCGTGGGCATCGCTAGGCCTATTTTAGGCTGTAGCCCCCCTATATTTCTACTCAGCCCCCCTAAAACTTTTGCGATTATCGTTAGCTCATAAACTGTACACTAAATTATCATCTCAGACCCCTTTAAATTTGATATGAAAACAGCAGAAGAATTCGGCTCCTCCTCGTCTTTTGTTTTTTACTTGATCAGCAAACCACAGCTGTGCAGAATGAGAGAATAAGGTGTGTGTTTATCGATAGATTGTTATAATATCTGCTTATTTGCAGTTCTTTGCTATAGATACACTTGTATCCCCTCATAATCACAGCTGTTTCCTCGAGAAAGCAGCTCTCATCGAACATTTCGCTATTTTAATTTTAAAATTAACTGCCAATATAAAACACGTTTTGTGTTTGTGCATGTGCCATTAACTATACCATACAGTCTTGTGCAGAAAGGATTAGAAACAGTAACAGAACCACTTAGTGAATGTACGCATTTTTACTGTCAGAGTCACTGACAGAGATAGAAACATCATGTGTTGTCTTGTATTAAAAAAATCGTATTTATTGATTCTGATTCAGATCATGAAATATGTGAATTAGCCTGTAGGTTTAGAAATATATATTTAAATTTGCCGTTAATTAGAAAAGTGGCAGTTTTATTTATTTAATACATGGAAACAAAAAATGTACTTAATTATAGAAAGTGTTTTTTACTATGGTAAACAGGTGTGTTGAGCCTATTTGGGGCATTCAGAACTCAAATGGCTATCTCTGTTTTTGCAGTACTGAGGAATACTGCTAGTTTAGCATACAACCCAACCATATTAAACACTTTAACTTTTATTAATTTCTTACTATTAAATTACCATTAATATTAGGCTATATATATTTATATATTTATTTATTTATTTATTTAATTAAATTTTTTTTATTTATTTACCTCAGGAGCTGAGCCCCCCTAAAATGAAAATCCTAAAATCGCCTCATTTAATAACTGATTTATTTTATCTTTGCCATGATGACAGTAAATAATATTTTACTAGATGTTTTTCAAGACACTTCTATACAGCTTAAAGATAAATTTAAAGGCTTAACTTGGTTTATTAGGTTAACTAGACAGGTTTGGGTAATTTGGCAAGTTATTGTATAACAATGGTTTGTTCTGTAGACTATCGGAAAACAAGAGCTTAAAGGCACTAATACTTTTGACTTTAAAACGTTTTTTAAAGAATTAAAAACTGCTTTTATTCCAGGTGAAATAAAACAAATAAGACTTTCTCTAGAAGAAAAAATATTATCAGACATAATATGAAAATTTAATTGCTCGGTTAAACATCATTTGGGAAATATTTAAAAAAGAAATTAAAGCCCATGAAAGCTTTGCTTTGCCCTTTTTATTAATCATTTGCCCCCCAAAAAATGAACTTCAAAATAAACATGTAAGAGACAAAAATAATAATAATATCTTTTTCTTTAATTTTGTACTATAAAATACAAATGTACATTTGTATTGTTTTTTTGTTTGTTTTTTAACAAACTCTTTGCTTGTGTTATGTGCGTATTACTTATTCATTTATTATCAATATTGCTATTATTTTAATTTATTAGATTTTCTGTTGTTGTTTTTTTCAATTATTGTTGTTAATATTATTGTCATGACTGTTGTAATGTTTGCTAAGTGTTTAATAAAAACAGCATAAAGCTGCGGTCACACTGGACTTTTCTACCCATAGACAAGTTTTGCAGTTAGCTGTGTTCGAAAGTTCAAGCTCGGTAAACTCTGACCTGCGAAATCGCATCACATGATTACGTGACACCAATACAGGATCAAAACATGACCTCTCTGGACAGAAATTTAATACATGGACCAATCGCTCACTTTTTTAAATGTCTAATAATCTTTTTTAATCCCGCCCCTTTTTGTTTGTTAGTTAGTTGGTTAGTTTATTTATATAGCACCTTTTTTACAACACAACGTTGCCCAAAGTGTTGAACACAATCAATACTAAATTAAAATAAAACCTACATCACATACATAACAACTAAAACATAAGGTAAACCCCTCAGCAATTAAAAAGGCTTAAATGCTAAAGAACAAAGATGGAGTTTCAAACACCTTTTAAAAGCAGCTAGAGTTGGAGCATGTCTGATGTGGGGTGGAAGCCCATTCCAGAGTTTTGGTGCGATAACATCCATCAAAAGCCCGATCCCCACTTTTGCAGCGCCGTACTACAGAATTTCAGATGCACAAACTCTAGTGTGACTGCAGCTTGAAGCTGGCTAAAATTAATTAAATGGCTCAGCAAATGAAACAATAAAATTCAATTTCAAAGAACATTTTTAACTCTATAGGGCTAAAACAAAAATCCGTAAAAATGAACACTAAGCATGCTTCAAGCAGGCTCACATCAAATCAAACATCTGTATAACAATTCAAACAAGCGATCATTAAGACCATATGATAATATGTCTTTTGTTCACTGACTCTTCCGTGACACACAGCTTGAGTCCTATATCCCAGCTGTGGGCTGTTAAATGTAAATGAACAAGCGTACAATTTCAACGATCCCCTCAGATGCATGACACATGTAACATGTATTTTTCTGATCTCTCAAAAACAACCCATCATAGTGAACTTGTAAAGCGCACTCTCCGCTTTGGGAGGAAAAAAAATAGGTTCTTTCAGTCCTGAGTGATGTAGAGGAAAATGGGAACAGGATGGAGGGGAAAAGCATGAGAAGAGAAGAAAATAGACTTTGAGGGCTGATCTGGGCTCATCTCTTCTTAAATTACTGTTCAAGTAAACTTGGTTGAAGCTCTGACAGGATTAGACAGATAATCCCATAACACAGATATCGCAGAAGTCACTTCTTCTAGGTCCTACTGGGGTTCCAGTTAAAGCACACTATATAATCCAGAGCTCGCTCCAATTGCAGCCTGGAACCAATAAAAAGACTAAAAAGAGGTCATAAGGGGGGGGGGGGGGGGGGGGTTACACACCTGGACGAGGATTGCTTGAGAATTTAACCCAAGTCTTGTGGTCAAATAAAAAATAGTATTTATTTCATAAACTTTAGCTGTTTCTTTTAGCTGGCCTTCACAGGAAATTGCCTCTAGATTTTTCTTCACACCTTTCTTTGTGTGTGTGTGTTTTTTCCTTTATATTAGCGCTAGTTTTATTTTAGTATCATCTCGGCTGTCCGCAGTGTTCACACATTATGGCCACCGTGGATGAGTGTGACATTTTATTTTTTGTGTGTGTGTGCTGTTGTCTGGTGGTCTTTTTAGCATTCATGCAGTGAGGTGTTTTATCACACTTCGGCTCTGCAAAATCTTAGCCGTGTGACTGACGCGTCATTTTTCACTTCTTCAGGATCGTGGGTAAAAAAATAATAGGCCGGATATGTGGTTTTTACAAAGATTTTCACCACCTAAAGCAGCTTCCATTACATGTTCTGGTGGGCGGTATTTGCAAAATGTTTATAGTTTATTAAATGTAGAAAGCCAAACAGTGAAGATGATCTTCTTTTAGAGGCTTAGTTCACAGAAAAAAATTAAAATTGTGTAATCATTTATTTACCCTCATAAAAAAGGTATGTAACAAGGTAAAATAGTTAATTTTATGTTTATTAGAAATTCTTTATCAAATAAGGCTGCAAATATGTATTTAAATTTTATGATCCTCATATCAATTATTGTCTGATAAGTTGGTCTAACACAAAATGTTCAGTTTTAATACCTCTGGAATTATTATATAAACAAGCACTAACATTTTAGATGAATGTTAGATCATTGTACTATATTAAAAACCCATAGACTGCTTAGTTTAAAAATGGTTGTGTTGTTTACAATATTATGCATGGTTTAAAGAACTCCCCCCGCCCCCCATCTGACTTTTTTTTTTAATCTGTAGAAAGCTTATTCTAGCTTATTTGTAGAATTATTATTCCATTCCTTTTGGTTAAGCTTGTTTTTCTTTTCAAGCATTAAAAAAATCCATTATTTTAGAATCACCTGGCTAGTTTTTTATAGGAACATACATCTGCATAAAACATAATAAACAAATTACAAGCTAAGATAAATAAAGCAAAGCTGTTTTACTGTTTTATGGTGAACCTAACAGCATTTAGGAAGAGAAACTGCGTATTCAAATGTAAAATAACATTGAATAGTCTTCTCTTCGCTGTATACATTTAAAACAATTAGGTTTTATTGAAGCTACATACCTGTATATTATAATATACATTCATATACATATAATATACAGTAATATACAATTACAATATTATAATTTATGATGATTTAAGCTCATTTACACAATAACAGAAATACTAAAATGACACAAATGATACTTTTGCTCTATTATGGATAAACGTTGTATATAATCCAGAAATCACATGCCCTCTGAACTATAGTGCCTGGTCAACCACCATCCTAAAACAGTTCTAAAATAGTTCAAATTAAGTCACTGCACTAACTAATGAAGTCAGATATATCAACTGTCCGCACATTCCTCTCAACCCTCTGAGACATGTTTTGTCTGTCAGTACAGTCTGCCAGTCCGAATTAGTTTCCATTGACCTTTTTTTTTCCTGCACAACGCTCACAGGGCCCTATTTAATCTAGACAGGCTGGACACCCTAATCAGAGTCCCATTATTTCTACAGGTTCCAGGGAAATGAAAAGATTTGAGAGAGTGTTATGAGGCATTGACAGGTGTTGGGCATAAAAAATAAGGTCAATGCATTAAAAGGTCTGAGAAAACTTTATAACTCCAAAAAAAAAAAAAAACTTTAATTCCCTTTCTGTCCGATACTACAAAAGGAGGAATAGATGAAACTGATTGACACTTTTAAAAATTGCCTCTACTGATGACCAGTTCTGAGAACTAAAATATGAAATTATGAAATCATTTCACCTGCTTAGCTTTTGTTCTTAATAAATTCCATTACATTTGAAGTTCCCGTCAATTCAACACAGCCAGATAAGGATAGCTAGTTACAATAGAGAGCTGAAGCCATGATGAGGAAAAACAGGAGACTACAGGCACTAATATACTCAAAGTGAAGCTCATTTTCATCTATGGGTAAAAAAAGGCTCAAAATACCTGAGCAGTGGTATAATGTTGAATGTCCAAACTACTACGCTGTTGTAAGAAATATTTAGATGAATATGCAAATATTTGCTGCACATTTTCATCTCAACAACAAAATAAGCATACAACCAAAATTCTAGAGGTGAAACATCTGATAACTGTGATGTGGATTTTTTTTTCCTCACAAGCCCTGCAGCTCTGCACTCAAGTAGAGTCATGTCATGTTTATTTATATGCAGCACTTTGTACTGTACACTGGTTTAGAGCCAGCAGCTTTACAAAATTAAACATGAAAAACAAATCAATTAGAATGAATCTTCAACTTCACCAACTTATGCTACTTGTCATTGAATAGTAGTTCAAACATATTTAGCCAAAACGCACTTCTGAACGCTTTCCAACACCTGAAATGAACTTCATAATGGTCAGATTTGGTTTGAAATGACATCAGGCTACTTCATTTTTCTATCTTGCTTGATGAACAGCAGGCATCCATTCACCACTAGTTTACCTGTGGATTTTTATAATGGGGATTTTCATGCATGAAGCACTTTTCATAAGTAATAGAAGTTCTTTTATAAAAATAATGAAACAATATTCAATAGTTTTGTTGTATAATTTGGGAATATGTAATTCACATTGTAAAGAAAAACATTAAAGATGTTAAGTGTACCACTGAACTTGAAGGGTTCTGACCATCATGTTGAAGAGTTCTGTTTGCTTAACTTTTCAGTTCTGTTCCAATCTGGACTGGTCAAAACGAATGTGACTTAACTTCCACTGTGTCACTACTTTATTTATTTCTTTTATTTTATTTTATTTTTTTTTTTTTTGGGGGGGGGGGGGTTCACTTGGTAATGCAAGTGTAATCTAAATATGCAATTTGGACAATGATCAGATTTTTTTTTTTACTTTTTGGACTGTTAATAACAGAAAAAAAAGAAATACTGAGCTTCTGCTTAGAAAGTTATGAAGAATACTGGTAGCCGGGCAATGTCACGCACACATGCGCTCTACCAGTATGGATCAGCATAGTCATCTAACCAGGCTGAGAAAGATTTATAATGAAGATGGTGCCATCCCATACTAGGCTCCAGGTGTGGAAATGCAACTGGAACCATACCTGATTGTTCTTTAACCAAATTCACATAAACGTAAAGCCCCGCATAACTCGCTCTAGTTTACTCACAGGATGTTTTTCACCTCACTTGAATTTTCGGCTCGAACTGAATTATTTGAACTTGTTCAGTAGACTCAACTGAGCCGAATTCCACACAATTATGGCAAACATGCTACGCAATCCCCATCATTCACACCACCCGCTGAAAATTCACCATGTTCATGTGTTTGCATTGACTTTTTATGTTATCTCCTTATAATGAATTTCACTTTTGCTGTGAAACCAGCATTGGAAATGTTTATTAAAGTCAGTTTGTGGCAATTTTCATGTCTTTTTTTATTATTATTAATATTATTCATTGTTATATGCATATTAATATTGTGTTTATAAAACAGTTTAGAATTGTCCACATGCTGAGTTTTAGAGACATGCATCACCAT
Source organism: Danio aesculapii (assembly GCF_903798145.1). Lineage (NCBI taxonomy): Eukaryota > Metazoa > Chordata > Actinopteri > Cypriniformes > Danionidae > Danio > Danio aesculapii. The sequence goes on along the minus strand of NC_079457.1, from coordinate 14,973,747 downwards.
ATTTGGGCGGGAAATAGGAAGTAGGATGTGTGTTTGGATGTTGAACCTAGTGGTTTTGCTTCAATTATTTATTTGCTGGCAATAATAACTGAATTTATAAACTGTCTTGAAATCCCTCTCTTTGAAACTTCATAAACAATTAAATATGAAGTGGATGTCTTGAGTGGAGTGTGTGCAAAACAACCACAGTTTCCTAAATCTACAGCCAAATTCAAGAGTCCTGCACCACAAGTTTCACAATGGCAGTGAATAATTAAAAACCCTGTTATGAAACCCCTTAGGAAAAACTCGAAAGAACCTGCTCATCATGTTCCCTCTGCTGCAGTCATTGGCAAATAAAAATGCAATGGGGTCCAGACCTTCTGTCATTAATTTGAAAGAATAGCTATGTGAGACTTGGTTAGTGTTCTTGGTTTTGACATCTGTCATTACAGCAAAAACATATTGGTTTATTTGTTCAATCAAAATGTATTTAAAATATAACCAAGCCATAATAACAAAATGCTAAGCAATCAACGGTTTACTTAGAGTTTTCTCTGCATATCAAACAAAGATATCCTGATTTACCTTTATATTCTACTATAGATTTCAGCCCTGCAGTGTACACAACACCATGGCTGCTCAGCTTAAAACTGGGAGACTTTTAAAAGCATCAATTCTCAAAAAGAACAAGACTTCAGGATCAAACCTACACTGTGAATATTGACTTCATGGCATTTAAATCCTATTCAGGAGATCATGCAGAATTACTTTAAGTCCTATCCCACAAAGACGCAGGGCTATATTACCACTCGGATCGGTTCTAGGCGTCCATCTCAACTGTTCCTAGTCAGAACTTTTCTTCTTAACTCGTGTGCTTTAGCTCCAAGCAGCGAAAAAGCAATAAAAACTAGATTTAATTATGCAATACACCCTAGGATGTGTAGATGCCGTTAAAATATTCTCTCTTCCTCACTTGAGCGAGGCCCGCAAATTCCTGTGGCTCTGAGCAGAGCTGCATTTCTGAGGACGGTGCTTCAACCTGCAACCTGTGTGAAGCGTGCACCGTCTCGTCCACAGAGGGCTGCACTCTGTTCTAATCAGGCCCTCCAGCTGTTCTTTCCTTGGCAAGGTTTAAGTTACCATCGCGACGGTGACGAGGCTTCCAAAGAGTTTTAAGGAACACCAGGAATTTAGCTCACCGTACAGGCATGCACAAGTTCAAGGAAAGCAGCTCTAAAAGTGGGTGGAGTGCTTTTGGCAAGCCTTTTTACCTTGAATGGGGATGTCTGGTCGTCAACACTTCAACAAACTCTGACTCCCAAAAACATATGTGCTTCTCAACACCAGATGGGTAATCATGTTGAATTACTCAAAGCGAAACCCAACTAGCTTAACTTTTCAAGCCGTGTTTTTGAAGGATGGTTTGTCAGCTTAAGCCTGATTAAGATAGGTTAACACTAGTGTGTTTCTGTTTTAACATGGTGTCTATGATGAGAACGATCCTCCATGCTGGCCTTTAATTACATTTCTGAAATTATCTACCGCAACTAATAATGCATGTCAGAACCTAAAAAGTATCTAGGAAATTATAGTAAAAAAATCGTAGCATATTTGAAAAACAATCATTATAGCATTCATTGTAAACAAATTCAATTCACCTTTATTTGTATAGCGCTTATACAATGTAGATTGTGTCAAAGCAGCTTCACATAAAAGGTCATAGTAAATAGGAACAATGTAGTTCAGTTTGTAGTGTTTAAGTTCAGTTCAGTTTAGCTCAGTTCAGTGTGGTTTAAAAATCACAACTGAGAGTCCAAATACTGAAGAGCAAATCCAACGATGCGCAGCTCTACAGATCCCGAACCATGCAAGCTAGTGGCGACAGCGGAGAGGGAAAAAAAACTTCACTAATTGGCAAATACAAATACTTTAAAGGGAAAAAAAACGTTTAAATTGGTCAAATTTATTTTAAAGTTTTCAGAATATTCAGAACAGAACAGAAATAGAACTATTTCTTTATAGTACAAAATCCATGTACTATTATTAAATAATGCACATTATAATAGTAGGTTATTGGTTATAAACAATATTTATTCATTCAATTTCCTTCAGCTTAGTGTCTATTTCAGAGGTCGCCACATCGGAATGAATCGCCAACTATTCCAGCATATGTTTTACGCAGTGGATGCCCTTCCAGCTGCAACCCAGAACTGGGAAACACCCCTACACTCTCTCATTCTCACATACACACACTTAAAGACTATGGGCAATTTAGTTCAATTCACCGGGTGTTTGGATTGTGGGGGAAACCGGAGCACCTGGAGGAAACCCAAGCGAACATGGGGAAAACATGTAAACAACACAGTTAAAAAGAATGTTTCACAACATATTTCACAAGCGATGTTAAACAGAGCAAGGATATGTTCCACAGTATTTCGTACTTTATATACTTGCTCTTACTTACTCCCAGGGCCATTTATATCGAAGTTGATATTTAGCCGCACCATATTGGTGTTTCGTAACATCTAGTTTTTATGAGGTGGGTTGTTAGCCCAACACTCAACCCCCCCAACCTGTAGGACCAGGACATACGATACAGACAATTTAGCTTTACCAATTCACCTATACCACATTCTTTGGACTGTCGGGGAAAACCGGTGTACCTGGAGGAAACCCACTCCAACACAGGGAAAACATGCAAACTCCACACAGAAATGCCAACTGATCTAGCTGTGGCTTGAACCAGCGACCTTCTTGCTGTGAGGCGACAGCGCTACCCACTGAGCCACTGTGTCGTCCCCTACTTTATACAATACACTTTTATTCTAGAAAACCTTATTTCTCTTAGTTGGGCTGGAATAAAATAAATAATATATACTCAATACTAAAAAAATACTGCTAAGGTCAATATCCAATATCCAATGACTTGCCTAATTAACAAGTCAACCTAATTAATCCTTTGAAATTGCAGTTTAAGATACTTGCTATTATGACAACTAACAACTGCACTCTAAAAAAATGATATGACAAAAAGTTATGACTACAAATGTTTTTATCTCACTTTAATTTATTTTAATAAGTCAATCAGGTTTTAATACACTGTAAAACCCAACAGTCAACTTTATCAAATGAATTAAGTGTAGTTAACTCAAAATATATTGAAAGTTATTTCTACTCATTTGAAAAGAGTTTTGAACTAATTAAATACCTCATTACTTCAACTTAATTAGAGTAATTTCATAATCCTCATATAGATTAGTTTTTTAACTCAAATGGTTTGTAGCAATTGGTTTCCTCAAACGGTTTGAGTTGCCTTAACTTATTGGGTTTTATAGTACTCAGTTGGTTTGAGTTCTCTTCATTTATTGGGTTTTACTGTGCTCAAATTACTTCTTTTACTCAAACGGATTAAGTTCACGGTACTCATTAGGATTATTTTTAAACTTAAATGATTTGTTGCAATCAGTTTCCTCAAACGGTTCAAGTAACAATAACTTTTTGAGTGTTACAGTGTATGTCTTAAGTTATGCAAAAATTAGCTTCATGTTAAGTCAGTTTGCTTGATATAAAATGAGATGACTAGAAAAGTTCATTTGATTCAACAAAAAAAATAAGACCTCAAGCAAACTCCATTGAGATATGCACAATTCTTGCTACAGTTATGCCTGGAAGCCACACTACTCCAAAGTTTTTGACCCTCAGAAATGGAAAACTTCAGAAACTTTGGCATATTTGGAATTAACAAAAACGCGTTAAAAGTTTCAAGTTTAAGTTAGCAGCAAATCCTTAAATTGTTACATTTATTCATTCTCCTTCGGCTTAGTCTCTTTATTCATCAGGGGTCGCCACAGCGGAATGAACCACCAACTATTCCAGCATATGTTTTACACAGCGGATGTCCTTCCAGTACTGGGAAACATCCATACACACTCATGCACACACATACACTACAGACAATTTAGTTTATTCAATTCACCTATAGTGCTGGTTTTTGGATTCCACGCCAAAACGAGGAGAACATGCAAACTCCACACAGAAACGCCATGTCCAACTCTGTCCTGGAGGGCCGGTGTCCTGCATATTTTAGTTCTAATCCCAATTAAACACACCTAAACCAGCTAACCAATCTCTTTTTAGGTGTACTAGAAAATTCCACGCAGGTGTTTTAACGGAAGGTGGATCTAAACTGTGCAGGATATCGGCCCTCCAGGATTTGAGGACCCCTGATCTACACTAATATGCAAAAGTGCCAAAGTTTCCAAAGTTCTCCATTTCCGATGGTCAAAAACTTTGAAGTAGAGTAGATGCCAGGCACAACTGTAACAAGAATTGCACATATCAAATGAAAAATGCACAAGTGTAAACACAGCCTAAGCAGCACAAGTGGAGTTTTTAGAGTTTGCTGATGGTCTGAAGCGCCCGCAGTGAGCCGGGGAATCAGTGAGTTGGTACTAATGTGTTGATTGGGCCAAAAAGTGAGGCTGAGAGAAAAGAGCATTTTGATGATGGCCCGCTGGGATGCCAGCCCTCCACTGTTATTACCCAGCTTTTAATTACAGCGTGTCAGGAAGAGGGGTAGAAAAGCACTGGTTTCTCATGTCTAATGAAGGGTACCGCGCACATGAGATGCTCAGGGCCTTCTCACAAAACACATGAGGCGGGATGGAAAATATATATATGCGTTCAATGCGTTGCTCAATGAAAGAAAGTGAGAATGTATGAAAAGCGTAGTTTTGTATGTACACAAGCATAGAAACCATGGGCCCCTTTACACCTGCATTAACATGTCACAGGTTTTCAGTGATCGGATAATGATTGGATGACACTTGACAACAATAAGATCTATTTTTGGATGTAGATTCACCACATTCATTTCTATCATTTGCATTCAGTCATGCATGTAACATGTAATGAGGTTACGCTATATATGTTAATATATGTTGTTTTGACCAGCACACCTTTTATTTTAATTCTGTTGTCACAAAGTTAAACATCAATGAATGAATGAATGAATGAATGAATGAATGAATGAATGAATGAAACAAATATTGTGAATGTTTATTCTATTTAAATACACAATATTCTAATATTAATTTTTTTTTCCTATATTTTTTTTTTTTCAAAGAAAAGCAGCGGAAATAGATTCATTCAGTCATGAATGTAACATGTATACAGCGAGGTTACACTGTATATTTTAATATATGTTGTTTTAAACAGCATCTTTTATTTTAATTCTGTTGTTACAAAGTAAAACAAAATAAATAAATAAATAAATGAATTAATAACTAAATAAATATTGTGAATATACTAATACCTATATGTATTCCTATTACTTTCTTAAAGTAAAAGTAATTAATTCACTAAATTACATTTAAAATAAATGTTTCACTAATTTCCACTACAAAGGTTTTCATAAAATCTAAAACTAAACAAAGAAATTAAAGAATGTATTTATAATGAAATATTTTGTTCATTAATTATATATATATATATATATATATATATATATATATATATATATATATATATATATAGTTTTTTGTCAATTACAAAAATGTTTCAATGAAAGTGACAGTTCACTTTTTTCCTTTCTGTTTTGTGCTGAAGAATCTGGGTATCCAAACAGTTGCCAGTATTCACTGACGTCCATAATACAGTATATATTTTTTTTTCATACAATGGAAGTTAATGTGTTTGAATAACCAGATTTTTTAAAATAAGAATCTCACAGTTGCTTGGATCATCTTGAGTCTGATTAAATGTTGACTGAATTCTCATTTTGGGGTTTATATTAATTTTCTGATCACTTTTATGTGTTAGAGGGTCCTTATAGTGAATATTTTTATATGAAGAGTTCATATGCAAAAGCCTCTAAGTGCCGTCTGATTTTTTCTTCTAAAATTACATTTTTTTTTTCAGGATCCTGTATTTACGACCAGTTATTTTACTTTTATGATGATGAATATTTTATTTTCATTGCCTTTAAAGTGAAATAACTGACCATAAACATAAGGGACGGAGTAAAATGCTAATTTTAGAAGAAAATTTCAGACGGCACTTAGAGGCTTTTGCATCTGGACTCTTCATATATATATACTTATATATATACTTCAGTCCTCTAGAACAGTGGTTCCCAAAGTGGGGGTGGGGGGGGGGGGGGTCGCACAACGATAACTGGAGCTCGCTTTGTGATTTCCAAATGTCAAATAAGTATTTATTAAACTATTATAATTACCATACTTTGACCACAAACCACAGAAGATAAAAACAGAATTTTTTAACAGTAAAAATCAACAACATGCAAATAAAAATCCCAGCAGCCTTTAAATTAAATAAATTTTATAGGATTGGTGTGTTTATGTTAGATTAACAACACGGCAATAGCGTCAGATTGATTTTATAGCACCAGGTTAAACTTTCTGATACCTTTATGGCAATCAAATACGTTAAAAATAAATGCAGGCCACAGCTGAATATTAAGAACAATCTCTGATTGGCGGTCTCCAAAATAAAACCAAGAATAGACTTGTGCTGAAAACATTGTGTCCACCAGTCTCTTCAGCTGATGTTAATATTAAACAAATTTTAAAAATGACTATAAAAATGATATGGTTGTGAGACTACTGCACTTTTTTTGTGTCTTCAATATAGGCCTATTGTTACAGTATATTTATAACCACCTCCAAGGAATTTGGGAGTCTTGAGTCACTGGCATTGTTATTTTAGGGGACGCGGGCTGAAAAGCTTGGGAACCCCTACTCTAGAATAATATCTACAAACAATTTTTCTTTTGAAAATATTAAAAACAAACAAGAATAAAAAAAGAATCAAATAATTTTCCAATAGCACATCTATCTAATGTTGTGAAAAATTATATTTATTGCCGTGAAAATACTACCTACATTAATTCTTCCTTGAACATGACTGAGCAACTGTCCTTTGCAAACAAATTTAATCCATCTCTATTCACACGCGCACACACGCACACACGCACACACACACAGATACACACACACCTACACCTCCTCTGGAATTAATCACAATCATAGTCAGCACTAAGCGAATGCAGCCTATTCGTATTCCACCGACGAGGCCTTGGATTTGCATCCAAACCGGGAACGTAAGATTTACACTATTAAATAATGGTACTCTTCATTGTCAATTTGCTTCGACACAAAAGTACATTAGACGGCTGCCGCATTCCAGTTCAGGCAAGTCAGAACAGACTCAGGAGCCGCATTCCCATCGGCAATGGAGAGACGTGAACTGAGAGAATCATGTACACCACATACATTGCCTCCATACACGTTATAAAAGTTTTTACATTCAACCCAAAAGGAGCTTTGGAGCTTTAACCAAGAACTACAGGTTGATAGGATAGTTTATCTAAAAACTAAAAATTCTGCTATCGTTACTCACCCTTTACTTGTTCCAATTCTGTTGACTTACTTTCTATTCATTCATTCATTTTCTTTTCAGCTTAGTCAATCTGGGGTCGCCACAGCGTAATGAACTGCCAACTTATCCAGCATATGTTTTATGCAGCAGATTCCGTTCCAACTGCAACCCATCACTGGGAAACATCCATACACACTCACACACATACATACACTACGGACAATTTAGCTTACTCAATTTACCTATACAGCATGTCTTTGGACTTGTGGGGGAAATCGGAGCACCCGGAGGAAACCCACGCAACCATGGAACCAGCGACCTTCTTGCTGTGACGCGAATGTGCTACCCACTGCGCCATCGTTAGGCCTACTTTCTTTTCTGAAGAAGATATACAGAAGAAGATATTTTCAAGAAAGCTGGAAACCGGTAACCATTGACTTCTTTTTTTAAAAACAACATCTATTTCAAGATTTGCAATGATAAAACAGGGGTATAGGAGTCTCATGTCATCATATACAATAATAAAGCCATCTATTATACAATCGTCCATTCACGTCCATAATTCAAGTCTTTTGTGAAGGTTAAAATTAACCCTTTTCTTCCAATAACTTCCATAGAAGATTCCAGATATGCCAGAAGTCATCAGATTTCTGACACATAAGTCATAAGTAGGTCCACACGGAACCTGCACGCACAGAATTCCACAGATTTTTAGACCATCATTGTGTTTATTTATTTACTTCAGTCATTCAGTCATTGTTTTTTTTAATAGCAGGTTATAATCGCACCAAAACGTTTTAAAAGATACGTGAATTTTAACAGCGTGAACCTTTCTGTAATCGTAGTAGTGCTGTGCGCTATTTGTTTAACCCTTTAAGGTGACATGCTGACTGACTGGTGCGTGATGTGTGAGGCCAGCAAACACGACGTAGCTTTTCAGTTAAGCAAAGAAGTTTTGTGGATGAACAGAGGAAATTGGCTCGCAAGCAAAGAGATATGCATGCTCATATTACATGAATGCGATCTCGACTTGTAATTCTGTGCTCACGACATTTGTCATTGAAATATGTAGTTGGTAGATTTGTGTAAAAGGGCTGCTGCCACAGCTGGAAAAAATCCGAGTGAAAACAGTGTTATTTTCACTTATATTTATTTTCATTTATTAATTCAGTTTTTTTAATTAATTTCAGTAATATTATTGACTAATATAAAATGTTCATATGATTTATTTGCAATATAGTTTGTAAAATAATATTTTTAGTAAATATATCAGACGAGAGACTTGCTTTGTTTACCAAATAAGTGGATCTAACTGGATTTACATTGTAAATCTTAAACACAAGTTAAAAAGGTATTCTTTTTTATTTCATATATTAAGGTTTTAGTTACGATACTCCCAAAATCATTCCGCATAAATCTGTAGAAAATTCTGCGCAGAAAAAACAAAAAAAATGTCTGAAGATTCTGTCTGGCCCTAATCATAAGTCAGTTTTTCTAAGGGTAAGAAAATGGCAATCTGATTCAACCATATATTGACCGAAGGAATGCTAGGAGAGGATCACAACAAAAGAATACTTTTTCTTGCTAGATAAGTACAAAGGTGTAACACAGGTTCTAGTCCAGAAGTCAGAAGATAAATAAATGTGGATAGGGCAAAAGATTTACCAATAATCCTCTGAACTAATTTGTGAATTTCTTTTCAGTATGTCTTGATCATGACACAGTCTCTGAATACATGCATCACGGAACCAACGTTGGATTTGTACTTAAAACAACATTGAGAAACATTAGGTAATATCTTATTGAGACCAATTGGTGTTAAATAAGTTTTGTAAAATAATTAACCATTGATTTCTATAGTATTCGTTTCTTTTCTTGTGATGAAAGTCAACGGTTACAGGTTTTCAGCTTTCTTTAAAATATCTTTCATTGAGTTCAACAGAACTCATAAAGGTTTGTAACCACTTGAGTAATTTTCTAGTCATTTTTCATTTTTTGGGGTGAACTATCCCTTTAAAATGTCCCTCAGCAGTGCGAAGGTAAATGGCATGGACTTGTTTTATGTGTCAGGGGGTACTTTCTAATCATGGCTTTCATGTGGCTGTGTGCAAGCAGGAGGTTTTCGCATGAGCAGAGCAGAGAAGCACAATACAGCTGCATTCCTGCATGCGTGAGTCAGACGTGGGGGGAAAAGAGATGCATCCAGTCTTTAAACTGATCAGATGCTCCATGCTCTCATGGGAGAAAGAAAAGAGCAAAGGTAGATGGGGTGATCTAGATTTCTCTGGAGCTGCACACACATAGAGGGAGGTGAAGGGGAGAAAGAGTGAAAGAATACATTCCTGTGCATGTTGAGACAGAATTGCCGCCTACAGGGAAGAGGCTACTGTAACCCTGCACCGTTTGTGTGTGTGTGCGTGTGTATATGTGAGAGGGAAAGAGAGAGAGAGAGAGAGAGAGAGAGAGAGAGACATATCAGGACACAAATGTGTATAATGACATGGGTATGACACCAGGTATTAAATGGAGATGGTGAATAATGAGGACTTTGCTGATGTCCCAATTTTTCAAAAGGTTTATAAATCATATAGAATGAGGTTTTTTTTTTTCAGATATTAAAACTGTACAGTTTCCTGCAAGGGATAGGGATAAATTTAGGGGGTACAGGGCAATAGAAAATACCGTTTGTACAGTATAAAAGGAAACCTATGGAATGTCCTAGGGCTGGGCGATAAAATCAATATTAGCATTTGTTGACCGAACACCATTTGCTACGTTTCCATCCACATATTTTTATGCACATATTGGATATGCGAGAAAAAAAATGGTTGATGGAAACGCCAAGATGCGCATACATTTTGAAAATGTACATAAAAAAATGTATGCGCATAACTGAGCAGGACTTTTTAAGCTGCGCAATAAACTACAATGCAAACACTTTTACCGAACAAATTCCAGCATGTGCATTAAAAAAGGTCATGTGATTTTATTATAAGAGATCATGTGATGATAAAAATGTGTGTGAATGGACAAACCAGCAGGCTGACAACATTGTAAAACATCTGAAACTTTGTTTTGGTCATTCTAAAATGCCTTAACAGTTTCAGTATTAGTGTTATCATATTATTAATGACCTCCAGAATCAAGAGAGACTGTGCTCCGCGTCTGACACCTTTAAACGTCACCATGCGTTCACTGCGTGTCAGGATTGTCTTCTGAGGAGCAAGTCATTTATTAAATGAAGAAAAGATTCACGCAGCTTCTCCTACTGCAGAAAATTCAGTTTTTACTGTGGATATTTGGCACCAGATAATCATAATGAACATTTTGTTCGCTTTGACTTGTTGGATGGAAACGCTGATTTATTTGCACGTCTTTTATACGATAATCCACTTTTGCACATAAAGCTAATTTGCATTTTTGGATGGAAACATAGCTAGAGTCAATATCGATAATAAAAAAAGTTTGGTATGTAGTTTCGGTATGAAGCATTGTAGCTTTATTAAAACGTGGCTGCTGAGCACCTTGGAAGCAATGCCAATAAGCTTAGAGTGTCAGTTTGCCATTTCCAATGGGAGCGCACATGCGAGCGACGTGCACAAGGTAACAGAACACGCGCTAATTTTCCTGTTACACCTAGTTGAAAAACATCTGAACTTTTCTGAATGCCCCGAGCACTAGAACTTACCAATTTGCTTCACACTTTGTATGGAATACACACATTTCAGTAATAACGGCAGACTAATTACCTCAGACAAACACAAAGGACGGGCTCGTCACTTCAGGCAGTGAGGAGATTGTAAACAAAAAAGGATGTCTCCAGAGCGGCTTTTTGGTTTCTTTTCTTGTGCATGCCAGCCCCTAGCTCCCCATCTGAAAGATTTTTTAGCATAGTGGGTAATGTACTCATCCAATTTCACAATTTGTAATGTCACAGTATGTATTTGAATACTGATGGTTAGTTCCTTGACTTGAAAGCTCAGATTTGATTATCATAATTTGTGTTCTTTAAAGAGTTTGAAGTTTAATATATCATTATTATTCACACCTTCCAGATGTTGATCTACCTTTACCGTTGCACACACTTTGTAACAGTTTATTTATTTATTTTTATTTATAAACACTCATGTTTATTTAATTATAAAGAGATCAGATATTTTGTTTAAATATTTTTGAGTATATAAACTATTTGCCTTAGTAATGTTGGTAAATTAAAATAAAGTGGCTAAATTAAATAAATAAAAAAATCCTAATATTCCTAAATGTACTGTTAAAAAATATTCAATAATTATTGATATCAAATCATGATATGGTATTGATATTTTTATGATATATATAAAATAAATATATATATAAAAATACAAATATACACATATATATATATATATATTTTTTTTTTTTTTTTTTTTTTTATATATATATTTTGCCTAGCCCTAAAATGTCCATGTGTGTGTATGTGTGCCCTGACCTGAAGTAATAAAAGCCTGCTTTTAAGTATCAAAGTAATAGAGCCTGCTATATTACACATGCTTGGTTTGTTGACCAATAGGCCATCTCCTCCACAGAGCTGGGGCATAATTTCATTGTATTGCCAATAAAGCTGCTCTTTATTAAGTCTACTGCAGTTTGGTGCTATCATTAAATGGTCTCTGTTGACCCGACATACTGTGATTTAATAAAAATTGCGATCAATTAAATTATCTCAAGGTAACAAAAAATGCTTAGCTTAACACAAATACTTTGGCTTGGTTTATTTAACAGTTTTTGTTGTTGATGTTTGGTGACCACAAAAACCTCGATGTACTTTTTGTGAACAACTTATTCCTAAATGTTTTGCTTAGGATTAATACAATTGATTCAAACGGTAATTGCGTAATTAGTACTTAAAAGTCAGTACAAACAAAAAAAAAAAAACAGATATTCTAAATCAGTTGAGTAAACTATTCATTTGAAGTTATTTATTTAAGTAAACAGAATTTGTTTGACCAATAAGGCATCGCTTTGTCATTTTCAGATAAGTATGCTGTTGTTTTGCAGATAAATCTGTAGATTCATGGACCATTTTAACGTAAATGCATTTATATGTAATATTCTCTAGTTTATGAATCAAAATAAAGATTGCCTAAATGGATAAGGGTATTTTACACATTCCTTCCTTAATTTATTGTTGCTGTCCAACTAATTTATAATAATAATAATAATAATTATTATTATTATTATTAGTATTATTATTTATTTATAAGATCATCACAGAAAAGTAGTATTTAGATAAAAGAGACTCCTTCTAAACTATTTCCATATTGCAAAAATGTAAAAAATTAACAATTAAATCAATTTTAAAAGCACCAACTGCAGTTGGGCGATGTCGACCAATTTGGCATCGTACGATGTATAATGTAAAACGTCATGATGGCATCGTCGCCGCAGGCAGCGGTGAATTAATTATTTTTGAATACATTTTAAAATATATATAACATTTTAAAATATAAAAAGTAATATTTGATCAAATACTCCGTTGTTTTCATGCATAATTAAAAAATCTAAATATTCTAAAAATAAATAATCTGTTAAAAAATATTGAAAAGATCAAATGTAAAATACTACATTAACTCATTTAGATTTTTATTCTTAAATACTTTTCAAACCATTTCAGTGTTATTCATTCTAGTGTGTGTGTGTGTATAAGATTTAAGATACAGAGAGAGTATCAGATTAAGGATGGAGTGAGTGATTTCTGCAGCTGATTGTTCGGACAAACAATCATGAACAAAGACTTCACCCTCAAACAGAAGAGAGGATGTTTGCCTTTAACCTCCATTTACACAGCTTTTGTTTTTTCAGCCAAAGTTTGACTTGGGTCAGTTAAACTACTGATTTTTTGGAAAGGCCCAATTCTTTGTATTTTTCTAAAGGCTTTGACCGGGTGCTTGCATTGTATATTTTAGAATGCTGCAGTGGCTTTCAGAGCAAACAACTGAGGACAAAAGTCTAATACAAAGCAGGAACTTTGTCACTATTCTAATGTGATTCATGTTTTTCATTGTAAATCGTCACAAGCTGATATGAAAATCACAGCCTTTCTTGACAGCGAGTTGACTTCACTTTATATTAACACTTAACCTTGCTAGATGTACAGTAGTTATAAACAACTGTTAAAAGGTGTGATTTGATCATTCATTCATTTTCGGCTTGGTCACTTTATTAATCTGGGGATGCCACAGAGGAATGAACTGCCAACTTATCCGGCATATGTTTTACGCAGCGGATGCCCTTCCAGCTGCAACCTATCATTGGAAAACACCCATACACTCTCATTCACACACATCCACTACGGACAATTTAGCCTACCCAATTAACCTATAGCGCATGTCTTTGGATTTGTGGGGGAAACCGGAACACCAAGCGGAAACCCACGCGAACACGGGGAGAACATACAAACTCCATAAAAGATGTACGCATAAAGCAGCGTTTCCATCCAACGAGTCAAAGCGAACAAAATCATCACTTCCTGATTAATTGGCGGCAAATATCAAAAGTAAAAACAGAATTTTCTGCAGTAGGAGAAGCTGGGTGAATCTTTTCTTCATTTAATAAAAGACTTGCACCTCAGAAGGCAATCCTGACACACATGTGAATGCGCGATGGCGCTTGAAGGTGTCAGACGCGGAGCACAGACAGTCATTAATAATATGATAACACTAATACTGAATCGGTTAAGGTGTTTTAGAAGGACCAAAACAACATTTCAGATGTTTTACAATGTGCTCAGCCTGCTGGTTTATCCATTCACACACATTTTCATCATCACATTATCTCTTATAATAAAATCACATGACCTTTTTGAATGCGCCTACTGGAATTTGTTCGGTAAAAGTGTTTCCATCGTAGTTTATGCTTTATTAATCTTATCTTATCAAGTAAAAAGTTTATCCTACTCAGCTCTGCACATGTTTTTTATGCGCATTTTCAAAATGTATGCGCATCTTGGCGTTTCCATTAACCGTTTTTTTTTTTTTTTCGCATATCCAAAATGCCCATAGAAATAGGTGGATGGAAACATAGCTAGTGTCACCTTTGGTCAATTTAATGCTTCTGGGCTCAAATCATTAATTTTATATGTATTAAGCTTGAATTTGAACAGTAAAGCAAAAAGGTAAAAATATATATATATATATTGATTGAGTCTGTTTGTTTAATTATGTATGCATGTACTAGGGCTGCACGATGTTGGAAAAATCTGACATTGTGATATGTTTTTCTGGGATATTTATTGTGACTACAATTTCACCAGCTGGCTTGAATAGCTCTATTTGGGGAAAAAACTCCTTAATTTAGATTAGTTGGGTTGATTTTGTAAGAGTGTGAATCCTGTATAAAAATAATAAACAAATTGCAAGCAAGAATAATAACAATAGAGCAAAGAAAAAAAATCTAATAAACAGTGTTTTGTGGTTTTCTGGACAGTCAAACAGTATTCAGATAAAATAGGATTCAGATGTAAGATAAGACTGGATAGTCTACATTGTATTAATAATTCAGTCAAATTATTCTTCATTAAAGCTACAAATGTTTTACGTTACTTTGCCCAAATGCTCTACGCTCTGTTGAAATGCCTTTAAAACACATACAGTGCTCAGCATATACAAGTACACCCCTTACATCTTTCTTTTAAATCCATATTTTGAATGGAAAGCTATACAATATTATATTTGTGCATATACATTAGATAAGTCAATACTGAAGCCAAATCTGAAGCTTATCTAACTAAATAGCTTACGATAATGGTCCAAGAACTAGTACATGCAAATTTACATGTTAAAAAAAAAAAAGAGCAAAAAAAAGTTTCGTTTTTTGCAATATTTTGCTTGAATTTCATTGTATTATCTTTCAATTTCTAAATAGGTTTCGTGACTAAAATATTATTTGAATAAATACATCTCTTCAATAAACCAGTTTTGTTTAAATGCACCAAAACACATTGCCTATATCCACTGAAAAATTTATTTAAAAAAATATTCATTTTCGAGATGGTGTGTAGTCTGTAATGGTTAAACTTAACAATGACTTGACAAATCTCATGTATTCTCAATTCTTGATCAACTATAAATCACAATTTAACATTGCATATCCTGTGATGTGACTACTGTGGACACACACATTGTGATATCAATGCTGAAATGATATATTGTGCAGCCCTACTATGTATGTGTATATACACTATATACCTTTTAGTTTTATATTAATTTCAGTAATATTATTAAATGATATGCAAATGTTTATATGATTTATGTACATTTTGTATGTTTTTTTTTATCTTACTAAAATATTTTCTTTATAATATTAAATGACAGACTTACTTTGATTACTAAACAAGTAGTTCTAACTAGATAAACATAATTTGGTCATACTCTATTTTGATGGTCCATTTGTTGAATTTAAGTTACACTGCATCTACATGCCAGCTAATTCTCATTAGATTATAGGTAGACTGTTAGGTTGGGGTTAGGGTTACAGTAGTGTAAGTTGACATGTACTTGTAAAGTTTCTTATAATCAGTTAAATGTCTGTTTAGCAGCCGTATCAACAGATATTAAGCAGACAGTCTACTAATACTCAAATGGACCATCAAAATAAAGTGTTACCTATAATTGTTTTTCAATCTCATGTGTTACATTTTTTACTACTATGCTCTCAAATTGTTCCCACATAAAATATGCAAATATTTGTTTAACAAGATTCTGAGCATAATTATCAACAATAAATCTGCAGAATTTGTCTGGCCATGCTTATGTGTAACTCTGCTCATAAACGTTTGGAGACACTCAGAGAGACAGTGTTGAGGGTGACACACCTGCAATAGAGATCTTATCTACAAACCTCCCCCTCTGGTGTAGAGTTCTTAGGGTCGAGAAGAAACAGACAACCAAGAAATGGGTGGTCAGTACATGCTCAGACAACTCTGAAGGCTCCTCACACAGATTTATAACACACACCAACTATCTCAGAACATCTAATGAAGTGAAAAATATTTGTTAGCTTTTATTTTCTGCACAGTGTTGCTGTGATGTTAACATCATTTTGCAATACCTCAATGATGTTGTTTCATACTGTATTTAGAATGTACTCGGTCGACCTACTGAGTGCCTTATCCTATTTTGCAATCATTCACGAAATTTGCCTTTTATAGGTATTTGTGTTCATATTGTATAGTTAACATTTCCAGAAGCTTACCTACACTGTAAAAAACTCTTGCTGCCTTAATCTTATTTCAGCCAAACTGAATACAAATATAAAGTTAAACGGTAACACTTTAGGCACAATTATTAACTACTGGTTTATTACTTGCATTTTATTAAGATGTTAACTGTTCATTAGTAGTTATTAAGTATGATCTTACACTACTTTCTTAATCCTCTGCAAAACCTAAACCCAACTTCTACCTTACTATCTGTTAATAAACAGCTAATTAGTTTATTAGGCTAGTAGTGGTCGTTAATGGTTTGTTATTATCGTGAATTGTGACCTACACTAAAGTGTTACCTGTTAAACTTTGTATACCTTAAAACAATTAGTCGAAACCTGATTAACCTATTCAAATAAATTAAAGAAACATAAATTCTCTGCTGTCTTGACTTTTTGTCATTGCATTTTTTAGTGTACACTGTAAAAAGTGATTAGTTACTTTACTTTAAAAAGTAATCCCCATTAGCTACCTTAAAAGTTACTTTACCTCATAAACTCATTACCTTAAAAGTGACAAGTTGACTTTACTTAAAGTGAATTATACTGTTACCTTAAAAGCAACATGTTGACTTAAAAAGTGAGTAAATGCATTGTAACTTGTAAATGTTAACCTTAACCTATTTTTAATTATGCAGAAAGTGGTTACATTTCACAATAAGGCTGTTTTAGTTGCATTGAGTAATATAAACGATTAATCAGCAATAGACCTGTTACAGTTTATTAATAATTGTTAACGTTAGATACAGTAAATTTTACCATTTGCTCATTTATTTTAGGCTATTATATAGCCTAAAATAAATGAGCAAATGCTAAAATTTACTTTAAGATTACTACAGTAAATGCTTTAGAAATATTTTTCATTGTTACTTCATGTAAACTAATGTACTTAAAGTATTAAAATTCTACCAAGAAATGCACCAATAAACACAAAAGATAGACCCATGATAATATATTAATCTACTAAAGTGAGTTAGTGGGTCTACAGGTGTGGCTCAGATTTACCTTAAAAACAACACGTTGACATAAAAGTCAGTTAATCTAATGTATATGTTAAGCTGATTTAACCTATTTTTAATTATGCAAAAAGATTCCATTTCACAATATGGCTGTTTTAGCTGCATTGAGTAATATAAAGTATCAATAAGCAATAGACCTGTTACAGTTTAATAATATTTGTTAACGTTAGACACTCTCGCACAATAATTAATACAAAAGCTTAAAATAAATTAGCAAATGACAAAATTAAATTTAAGATTACTACAGTAAATGCGTTAGAAATATTTTTCACTCTTACTTCATAGTAACTAATGTACTTAAAGTAAAGTGTCACAATTCTATCTAGAAACATACAAATAAACACAAAAAAGACTCATGATAAGACAATAATATACTAAACTGAGTAAGTGGCACTATAGGTGTAGTTCAGATTTACCTTAAAAGCAACATGTTGACTTTAAAAGGTGAGTTAATCCGTTGTAACTTGTAACTGTTAAGTTGACTTAACCTATTTTTTTTTAATTATGCAGAAAGTGGTTAAATTTCACAATAAAGCTGTTTTAGCTGCATTAATTAGCATAGATCTGTAATAGTATATTAATAATTGGTCACATTATATATTGTTGCACAATAAATAAATAAAATAGCCTCAAACAAATTAGTAAATTTTATTAGATAATATAATAACCTACTAAAGAAGCTACTCTTGAGCATGTCATGTATATCAAATAACTAGCAGACCAAATCATTCACCTAAATTTATATTCTAAATTCCGTTTACACTTACTGAATTAGTTCTATAGGTGTGGCTCAGACCTTAAAAGCAACATGTTGACTTAAAGTGAGTTAATCCATTATAACTAGTAACTGTTCAGCTGATTTAATCAATTTTTTTTATTATGCACAAAGTTCATTTACTTAATATCACACAAAAAAAACACCAAAAAAGCATTTTAAATCACTTTAAAAACAACAGGTTTACTCATTTTTAGAGTAGGGACAACTAACTGCTTCTTCCATTATAAACGACCTTTTCATGTCATCGTATCAGCATGCAAATTAGATTACAGATTACACAAACCTACGCTAAAACAAACACAGCTCTCAAAAAGTGCCACATGAAATCGTATTCCCAGGTGACTGTGAGAATCAGTGCTCAGGAATTCCATCAGATCTGTAATCAGTCAAACCCCTGCTGCTTCCTACCCACATGCCCATTGTCTTGTTTCGAATGCCTATAGAAATCAACAGGAGAGGTGGGGCATTCCTGCTCCTGTTCAGACTTGAGCTCACGGCACATTGTTAAAAAAAAAAAAAAAACATGCCGTTTTCAACACTATTTTGTGATACAATGTGTAAGGAAGTTACAGCAATAAAGACCAAAGTCTGCGGCTGACTGTCATGTCAGCACAGGTAATGGTACTGTTAAAAGCATGTGAAAGAACTTGCATACCAAAGCATGAATTCAATGCATTTTAAAGCAAGATTTAATGAATAAATGTGAGTAATAATTGACAACAAGGCTGTTTTAGCTGCATTGAGTAGTATTTAAACTATCAATAAGCAATAGATCTGATACAGTACATTAATATCTGTTAACGTTACATGCTGTTGCACAATAATTACCATAATGGCTTCAAATAAATTAGTAAATGTTAAAAACAAGCTTTAAGATTACTACAGTAAATGCTTTAGAAATCTTTACATTGTTAACTAATGCACTTAAACATTGTAAAGTATCAAAATTCATATTGATAAACATAAATAAATCAAAATCCATAATACTATAATAACAAAGACGCTACTCTACTCTTAAGCATGTCGTCTGCATCAAATAACTAGCAAACCAAAACATTAAACTATATTTATATTCTAAATTCGCGTTACACTTTCTGAGTTGGAGGCACTATAGGTGTGGTTCAGATTTATGATACAAGGGGTGCGGTTTACAAAAAAACGGCTTATTCCTATTGGTCGTCGCCTGCTGGTGTATCAGCGCTACCTAAAGCAGGTAGGCAAATAAAGACAGACGTGAGAAAGAGGATCGCACTGCTGCTCATCCCCACGGGACACAAGCACACACACTGGGACCAACCTTAAACCCTCCAAGACCTTCGTTCTAAACGTTTCGGCCTTTTATTTACGACAAAAAAACACGTTTTAGTTATTTTTGTTTGTTTTGCACCAAGTTGGATCTAACAGTCTGAATGAGGTGAGTGCAAGGTGGTCAAAATTGAGGTGGGTAATATTTAGTACTTAAGGAAATTTTCTTTTTAGCAATTGATTTTGCTGTTGTTGATTTTGTTGTACATTCAAATTGGCTCAAATGATGGTAAACAAAGTAAAGTAACACTGTTTATGTTAAAAATATGAACATGTGTACATATATATTTACACACACATATATACATATACATATATATATATATATATATATATACATATATATATATTTACACACACATATATACATATATACATATATATATATATATACATATTCTCAATTTAAAATGGAACTGTTGTTTGCGTGTGTATTTAGGAGGGTAAATAAGTACACATCAGAATGGAAACACTTGGAAAACCCCCTTCACACATTCAAGCACCTTAGCAAGAGGGGGGTGTGGGGTTTAGGCTTGAGTTACACTGTTGAAGTGATAATGCACAGGTTTTTTTTGTGGTTGGCAAAGCAAACAGGCCTCTTACCTGCATGACCTACAGGCATAGAGGGAGAGACAGGTTTGGGCTCGCTGAAGGGAGAGGCAGAGTCATTCTCTCACACTCTCTGAATCCCACAGCCCTCAGAACAGAACATCTTGATCCTGCACAGCAAAAATAAACACCAATTTACAAGTTAAATTTTTTTAATTTAAAAAGTAGATATATTATGAAAAATATTATACATTAATAAAAAGTTATGAATAATATTATTAATATAATGACTTTTAGTTGTTCAAATGACCAAGAATGAGAGTGTTTTTTAATAGCACGTGATTAATTTACTGCTTATGTTTTATTTCACACAGGTACCAAAGTGAGGTGGACGGCCCAAAACTACTGTGCATTCTATCCTTCATTCCACCGGAGTCTGTGTAGTTGTTCAATCAGATTTCAGTGGTGTGAAGTGTAGGAAACACGGAAAGATCGCATCCCTTTCCGCAATGCTACGCATGTATTAACAGCAGTTATGGGGTGAAGCACATGTCGAGAGTACCACTGGAAGTTTTGGAAAACACACACGCATGACTTGTTTTCAGTTGATGTATAATTTGCCATGTGCTTTATACACGGATCAATGCAGGCCGTGACCATTTTATGCTAAACGCTGTGAACGCTAAGCTCTAGCTGTCCTATTATGCAGCGAGCGCTTTTAAGTTCAGCGTATCTAAACATCTATGTAAAGTAACGTACCTCACCCTGCCCTTTAGCACGGCGCTTTAGCTTCACACAACATGGCATGTTTGTTCATTTGCTGTTGTGAAGAGCGTCGAGGCGGGCTGAATACACACACACCTACACAAATAAGATTCACAAAGCCTGCCAAGATGTATTTATGTATGCTGGTTCAGCCTTTATCCTCTCAACCCACAGTAATAAACTCACTTTACAAAATGTCTTTGTGTGAATTGCTTCATCCTGACAATAAACTACTACAATAAAACACAATCCTCACCCGCTCCCTTGGCATTTGTAGTATGAATGTTGTGCTTTATGAATTTCAATTAGTCCACCAAAGTGGGCTCCAAATCTGTGACCTGCTCTTTGCGTTCAAGCGCTGAGGTTTGAGATGATGTTAATCTTGGAAATGATTTCACACAAAAGCCAAAGCTGAGGTGAAACCAGTTCAAGGCAAGAACTGCGGAGGGCTTTAAAGTGCATCAACATTCAAAGAGAAGCAACTTTTTTTGTTTTTTCTGTTGTTGTTCGGCTGTTAGTCGATTTCCCTTGTGGACAGACATGTTCAGCAACTTCATGAAAATGAAAAATGAATGCAAAGTTGGAGTTTGGCCTCAAGGTTTCGCCTGTAGCTTTTCACACACAACAAAAAACTATAGCTTCTTTACTGTTCAAATGTGATCAAACTATTTTAAAAAAGGCTTCACATTAAGATCTAGATAACGCTGAATTAAAAATACACATTCAGAAAAAGGTAAAGCAATCAAGCACGTTATATTAATCAATGGTATCGTAACTGGTCGGTTTCAAACACAGCGTTGCTTTTAGCGCTTCAGCGAAGATTGGCAAAAGCTATGTAAGGGATAATGCACATTAGGCTAGTCATTATCACAACACAAACCTTGGCACAAAGCAAAGAGGTCTTGTATAACAGTGAAGGAGTTTATTTTGTGATAATGACAGGCTGGTGATATTATAACCTTACAAAACACCTGCCAGTCATTTTGGCAATGTTAAAAAAAGCATAAACACAATTATGCTTTTTACTTTCCTGTAGTCCACGCATGAAAATTATGTTTGCAATTAGTTTCCGAGGGATATATGAACTGATCAACAATATAGCTTGAATTCATAGATATAACGTGTAAAGGTGTGTTTACATGTAGATTTCTTGGTTTGTTTGGGTCGACAGAAGTGACTGAACACCTAAAACAATTCTCACTGTGTATGTATTTATGATTTGAAAACTCATGATGAACTTCTAAGATGAGTAAAGGAGTCGAAACAAAAGCAAAAATGCAACAACAGGACTAAAACCAAAAAATGCTTGAGGAAAATTATCATTTAAAGGGCGTCTCATGACATCATGTGTTATTTTTGGTTTAGTTAGATATCTTTGGTCATTTATTGTGCTTATATTGCAGACCAGTTGCATTAGAGTACATTTGGAATTGGCCCAAAATCCAAAATTTCATTCTGTTGGTCTGCTTGTGCAGAGAACATCAAGGTTCGGATGGTAGTGTTTTCACACCACAGTTTTGTTTTTAATCAAACCAAACTTGCCAAGTATGAACAAAATTAATTATGCAGGATATATGCAGTATATCTAAAGGTAATTTCAATACCTTTTTAAGACGTTCTCAGAATATTTTAAGAACTCAACGCCACTTCAAGTTCTAATCAGTATCAAATAATAATAGTTTTTAATAAACAGCTAAAAAAAAAAACAATCAATGGAGCACAACCATGCAACAGAACTCAGATAAACTCAGAAGAAACAAAGCTTGAAAGAATAAATTACGTGTTTTCAGCGACAGGCTTCAGCCACTGTTTAAACTCGTCTGTCTCCAACCAGGAGTACGCAAACTTACATTTCCCCATTTTGCCATCTGTTTCGCTCTATGGTTTCTCTACATGTGGAGAGCATCACATGCACGGACGGAGGAGCTTGGCCGGACGCCCCCGGCCTGAACCAATCACGTGGATCGATGAAAATAAATATATTTACACTTTGGACAATGCTTGAACAAAATTTAATACCTCGTAAAAACATGATTAAGATTTCTTAATACATTTTAAGAGCATTCTTTTTCTCATCATTGATTTATCAACTTTTAATACTTTTTAAAACCCCGTGGACACCCTGTTGTGTTTTATTGAAAAATAATTTTAATATCCTACTTATAGAGTTTGATGAGAGATGTTTGACCACTAAATGCAATGAAAGATCAACAAGGAAGTTTTCCAGACTCCAACAATAGAGAAAAACTGCTTTAGAATGATATTGGCTGCATCTAAAAGCTTTAAAATGCTGACTTCAAAGGCAGCATTTCAAGGCAGGAAGGCATCAAGGCACGTCTGAACCAAAATTCTGCTTCACTTTCTGTCTTGTAAGATACCTTCTTCTGACTGAAATTTGAAAGCAACACAGATGTGTCCTTAACTGGCTTCAATATCTCACAATCTTGCGTGCGTTCGTTTCTGGCAGTTGAAAATTAACATGGCATCTCAAAGCGTTGGTGTCATGTAAATTACAATTTTTTGAGCAATATTTCCCAATTTTGATGGCATTAGTGAGAGGTTAGTATTAACTAAGGAAATATTTGCTTATTTATCACCAAAGTTCTCTCTTTTTTGTTGAACATTATTAAATAGCTATGCTGTCTCAGAAGTTATGCAGTCTTAGAATACTAAATATTAAATAAATTGAAATGCTTCTTTTATTAGGCATGCACTTCATGTTTGAGGTTCTCCAGGTCAAAAACAATTTTTATACGTGTCCTGTATAATAAAACTTTCATGTTTGATTTTTTAACCAATCTAAACCATGTCTTGCAGACACTTCTTTTTAAGAGGCGGAGCTGAAATTTCCTATTTTGCATTTATGCAAATATTAGCATGAAATTTTAAATGCCTGGTACAGAGGCAGCAATGAAGGCAGCATTTGAGGGACACAGATTTAGTTTATAAGTTTTTATAGTTTTTAGTTTATAAGTGTTATAAGTAAAAACGAAGTTCAATATTCGCACTAAATCCACACAGCCTTTTAAAGCACTTAAGAAGCACTTTTGTTTGTGGCTATTGTTCAAAGGAATAATTTTGTCATTTATGTTACGTTGACTGACCAGTGCTCTCTCTCTCTCGCGAGCGCTATATTGTTTGACCGCCCACTCCCATTCAAATTACATCTAGACTGCTACCGCGTTTTATTCAGAAATGTATTTTCCACGCCGCAAAATACTGATTGGGTCCAGACCTCTACTTCCAACTGAAAAAGAATATTGAATAGGGGGCATGGCTTTCTTTTTGCACATTATTTCCTTGTGAGAGGGGCGTGGTTATATAAAATATATCCTTTTGATCCATCTTGTGTTGTTTTGGTTCAGTAAGATGGTCAATTTTGGTAAATTTTGCGCTTTTATTTCAGTCCAATTGCATTAGAGTACATTAAGAAGCAAAATCCATAACTTCAGAGAATGGCCAGACTGGTTCGAGCTGATAGAAAGGCAACAGTAACTCAAATAACCACTCACTACAACTGAGGTATGCAGGAGAGTACATTTAAAAGCAAAATTCATAACTTCATCTTGTCAGTCTGCTTGTGTAGTCAAGTTTACACTTTTACAGATGAATTGTTCACTTAAAAAAATAACAATATAGGCTAGCAAAAGAAACATTGTAAATTTTGATTTAACATGGACTTTAATGTAGGAAAATAGTGCTTAGAACTTACAGAGAATGGTCTGAAAAAAAGGAAAATATCCATTGAGTGGCAGTTCTGTGCAAATGCCTTGTTGATGCCAGAGGTCAGAGGAGAATGGCCAGACTGGGTCAAGCTGATAGAAAGGCAATAGAAACATTGTAATTTTTTATTTAACATGGACTTTAATGTAGGAAAATATTGCTTTGTGCTTAATTCCTTTCCATAGAGCTTATTCATTCAAATCCTCACAGATACAACAAATAACTTGAAAAAGCATAAGAAGAAAATGAAGGTGTCCTTCCCGAGGACCTTGTCTATTTCAGGCTGTGGCAATTGCAGCCTGCAGCACTTGCTGTTCCTTCAACAGAAACCGGCCAAACAGAACCAGCTGTCCAGAGGAAAAGAACACACTGTTTAGTTTCAAATTCCACACGCGATGACTCATGATTCCGGATGATTTGAAAATAAAGACAGAGCCAAAGATGTAACTGCCATCTCCAAGACTTCAGTCACAATGCTAGCATCTGTGCTCGGCTTCTTCCCCCTCCTCCTTTTCCTCAGCCCGAGTCTTGCTGATGATACAGGTGAGTGGAGACGGTTTACAGCTGACACACATAACAAACAGGCACAAAGATCTGCGTGAATGATCCACCGGCTGTGCTGTATTGACATGAGGGGACGGTTTATTCACAGAAGGTGACAGTGATAGAGGAGGAAATGTGTTTCTCCTATCACGCATCCCCATTAATTGATTACACCTCTTCTCGGCTATGTCACGCGTCTGCTGCTCCTATGAGATTCACAGCTGTTCTATACATTCTTCCAAAGATGGTTTTGTAACTACTGCCATAAAGACTGTCAAGCCTAAGACAGATAAACTAGAATGACAAAGCCACAGCAGTATGCATATACAGTATGACATGCACACATTTGTACAACAGGGCTGCTGAATGCTTGATTCTGATTGGCTGAAGAACATTCTAATTATGGAGGACCAAACCTGCAAAAATAAATAAATGTACATATATACACGTACACTCACCAGCCACCTAATTAGGTACACCTGTCCAACTGCTCGGTAATGCAAATTTCCAATTAGCCAATCACATGACAGCAACTCAATGCATTTAGGCATAAAGACATGGTCAAGACGATCTGCTGCAGATCAAACAGAGCATCGGAATGGAGAAGGAAGGTGATTTAAATGACTTTGGTTATTGGTGCCATACGGGTTGGTCTGAGTATTTCAGATACTGATGGATTTCTACTGGGATTTTCACGAACAACCATTTCTAGGGTTTACAGAGAATGTTCCAAAAAAGAAAGAATATCCAGTGAGCGGCAGTTCTGTGGGCGCAAATGGCTTGTTGATGCCAGAGGTGAGCGTAGAATGGCCAGACTGGTTCCAGCTGATAGAAAGGCATGAGTAACTCAAATGATCACTCGTTACAACTAAGGTATATGGAAGAACAGCTCTGAACGCACAACACGTACAACCTTGAGGCGGATGGGCTACAGCAGCAGAAAAAAAACACAGAGTGCCACTCCTGTCAGCTAAGGACAGGAAACTGAGGCTACAATTCACACAGGCTCACCAAAACTGGAAGTTTTTACAACCTAACAGACACCTCATCCTTACCATTTCTGTTTGTTTTCATAGTGCTGTCAGAACTGACAGTTGGAGGGGCGTGACCAGTATGTTAGCCAAACCCAATACCTCAGACAGATGTAATCTGAGAATTTATTTGAAAACAATCAGGACGCGCATTTTGAGATTGATTTAAGGTCAAACTTTTTTTTTTCATTTCTTTTCTTTTCCATAGCCACTAATTTTGTGGTGGCATGTGACGACATGAGGTGCTTCAATAGATTAAAATTACTTGTCACCGACGCATAGAGGCTCTTTCTTCCTGGGCATAACTTGCACGATACATAAACATTCTTGCGTTTCACCTCAACGAGGGAAAAGTAGTGTTTACATTTCCAGTTTGCAAACGCTACCTTTGAACTTGTTGGATTTGCCATCTTCAGCCCCCCGGTTGTTGGTGTGTGCCACTGACTGTGCGTGTGCATGTGTGAACACCCACTCTACTCGCCTCTGATTGGCAAACGATGGAAATGTACTCTTAGCCAATCATTACGTTCTCAGTTATATCACGTTCACAGGCACACCAATCATCATAACTGGTTGATTATGTGTCCCGCCACAGCCCCGAACACACACACACACACACCCCAGAGAAAGAGACGTCTTATGGCTGAAAGAGACCCTGCTCATGTTAAAACTGCTTCAGTGTTCTCAATTATAGTAATGCACAGTTTATTGTCAGTAACGGTAACAATGTTGTGACAGGTGAAACAGTAATACATTTAATTACTCGTTACTGGAAAAAGCTGTTAGTAACGCCATTTATTTATCGCACCTTTATTCCCATCACTGGTCATCATGCTAAACTAAATGACAACTTACTGGTGCAAATGTGAAATGAGAATGATTTTTCCTCATGTGCACACAGTGGCTGAAGACATCGGCCCTCACCAGCTGGAGCGTCTGGTGGAGCTGCTGACGGTTCGAGAGTGTGAAGACCTCATCTTCGCTTTATCTCAACCCGAAGAGAGCATCTTCAAACACCTGGACCGACTGTCAGCAGAAAGAAACCAGCTATTTCCATCAAGACGACGCAGAAGCACGAGTGAGTATGGCAGACACAAGCACAGCCGCTTTAAATAGTTTAAACCGGCTCTAATAAATTGATACTTATTTGTGTTATGCTAATGAAATCCAGCAGCGCGTTGCATGACGTGACACATCCTGCGATAAATGAAGAGGTCATGAGCAGCCAAATATATTTGTTTATCCCCACTGCACACATCAGTCTGCCATCGAGAGGTCCACTCGAGAGACATCTCAACCAGACGAATTGTTGATATAATCCCTTTTCATCAGAAATGAAATCTATCGAGGCAGTGGGACATGATTGAATTGTTTAATTGCCTGAACAATTGAAGGGCTGCTGCATCTATTACTGGCTGCTTTCCCTCTGCCTGTCTGGAGCACGTCTGACATTTTGTGTATGTGTGTCTCTGAGTGTGCTTGTTTCTGTGGTTTACGAGGACATGAAATTGCCTAATAACATGAGTATGACCTAGTTTTACTCTATGGTTGAGTCTTAAAAATATACTTAGGGTGCTTTCACACCTGTAGATTGTTTTGTTCTGAAACAGGGATTAAAATTGTTACAATGTTTATTTTTGTTCTTGGTGCTGTTCGCTTTCACATGGCAAAGCTTTTAAACTGACCAATATACAGTTGAAGTCAGAATTATTAGCCCTCCTTTGAATTTTTTTCTCTTTTTCAAAACATTTCCCAAATGATGTTTAACGGAGCAAAGAAACGTTCACAGTATGCCTGATAATACTTTTTCTTCAGGAGAACGTCTTTATTTCGTCTATTGATTTTGTCTAGAATAAAAGCATTTTTTAATTTTTTAAAAACCATTTTAAGGTCAAAATTATTAGCCACTTTAAGCTATATTTTTTTCGATAGTCTACAGAACAAACCATCATTATACAATAAATTGTCTAATTACCCTAACCTGCCTAGTTAAACTAATTAACCTAGTTAAGCCTTTAAATGTCACTTTAAGCTGTGTAGAAGTGTCTTGTAACATCTAGTAAAATATTATTTACTGTCATCATGGCAAAGATATAATAAACCAGTTATTAGAATTGAGTTATTAAAACTATTATGTTTAAAAATGTGTTGAAAAAATCTTCTCTCCATTAAACAGAAATTGGAGAAAAATAATAAACAGTGGGGCTAATAATTCTGACTTCAACTGTAGTTAAAACAAGTCACGTACATGTAAACTCCCGTCACATTGGTCAGGTTCATGGATTATTTTCAGTCCCACGGATGGCACTTAGCTGTCATGTCGTTATTTTAATTCATGATAAGCAATAAGACAACATGAGTGAAAAGGTGGACTTTAATTTTGACACCCACAGACATCATCACTAAATATAAATCAGTGATGGTAAGGTATTAGGTAAGACTTTCTCATAAATAGCCTCTTTTCAGTTCTAATCTATCTATTGAATCAATCTATTAAAAAACTTTGTCTAGAATTATGCATTATAGGCTTAAACTACAGAGGGAAACAACAGATGAAGTGAGACTGCAGTGAGATCATGAAGCAGATGATCAATGTTGATCTTTTTTTCAAGGTGTCAGTGGAGAAATAAACAAAACAATAGGCCTAATACAAAATATTATAAGACTAAAATATGGAAAAAAGTATGATGGTAATTTCGGTCAATTTTAAAATATTTCAGCATGCTTTCACTTTCGTATTCGACATGAAAAGCACATGAATGACATCCCGTCCTACTCAATTCTCTCTTCGTATAGCCGTATATTTGACTATTACACAACCATGGTAATACATGGTGATATAGCCTGGTTCATTAGTTCGCTGGATTGTATTGCTTTCTCACTACAATCCATCAACTCCAAAGTTAGTTTCAATCGAGCCGAGACCACCTCATTGAGGCAATCTCAGACCAACTGATTTGGTGCGGATCCGAGCGCGATTGCAGGTTTCGCATATGTCAAATGAACCACGCTAACTGGGCAAATGAGACCGGTTCTGAAACAAAAGTCTAGGTGTTAAAGCAACCTCAAAGTCCACATAAACCGTGTGAGACCATTATTTTTTTTTTCACATTGTGACGCAGTTCCTAGAGAAACAAAATTTTAAATGAGCAAACAGTGGGCGTGGCTTGTTTTTTCTACCGCGGGCTGAATGGATGTACTAAAGTAGGCATTTTATTCAGAAAGATTGGGAAAAGGGTTTTAGAAGAGTTATTACAACCTAACAGACACCTCCTCCTCACCATTTTTTGTTTGTTGTCAAAACTGACAGTTGAACCAGCGTGGTTAATATGCTAGCCACGCCCATTACTTCAAAATCACGTAAACTGATCATTTTACTGAAACCAAACAGGAAGTGCATTTTCATATTTCAATTAAAGATTAGAAGGGCAAACTTTTTATTTTCTTAATGACATGCACAGATGAATTATTCACTACAAAACTGGCAATGTGAGCTAACAAAATCAACTTTAAATTATAGAGAGAAAAAACAGATGAACCGAGACTGCAGTAAGATCATGAAGCAGATTAATGTTGATCTTTCTTTCCAGATATCAGTGCAGAAACAAACAAAGCAATAGACGCAATACAAAATATTATAAGAATAAAATATGGAAAAAATATTTCTGTGAATTTTCCTAAAGGAGAAACATCACCTGGTAATATTTCAGCATGCTTTTACTTTCGTATTCAACATAAAATGTACATTTACCGGTAGAACTTACATCCCCTTTAATTCATAATTCTCTCGTCATATAGCTGTATTTACGGCTATTACATAACCATAATTCACAGTGATATAGCCTGGTATGTTAGTTTGGTGGATTGTATTGCTTTCTCACTACAAACAAGTAACAGAGTATGCTTCAATCGAGCCGAGACCACCTCATTCAGGATCTCGGTCCAACTGATTTGCTGCAGATCCAAGCCCGACTGCAGGTTTCACATATGCCAAACAAACCACGCTAACTGTGCAAATGAGACAGGTTCTGAAACAAGCATCTAGGTGTGAAAGCACCCTTAAAGTTCACATAAAGCAGAAGCGGTGACCTTTTTTTGTATTGTGATGTATTTCCAAGAGAAATGGATATTAAATGAGAAAACAGTGGGCGTGGCTTGTTTTTTCAACTGCGAGCTGATTGGATGTAGTAATGTAGTAATGTAGGCATTTTATTCAGAAAGATCAGGAAAAGGTTTGGGGAGAGTTATTACAACCTAACAGACACCGCCTCCTCACCATTTCAGTTTGTTGTCAAAACTGACAGTTGGAGGGGCGTGGTTAAGCATGCCACACCCAAAACCTCAGAGAGATGTAATCTGAAAATTGAACTAAAAACCAACAGGAAGTGCACTTTCAGATTTAATTTTAGATTGCAAGGGCAAATGTTTTTTTTTTCTTAATGACATGCACAGATGAATTGTTCACCACAAAACCTGCAACGTGAGCTAACAAAATTAATATGGTTAGTTTTGATTTCATGTGTTTGTTAAGTGGGTCTTTTGATGTTCAAAATGTTCTACAGGTTTCCAGTGAGGGTTGGGTTTAGGGGTGGGATAAGGCCATAACAAGCTTTTTTTTTTACAGTGTAAAATACATTACACCACCGTTAGCATATTTGTATTTTATATTTTTCTGTATTGCTGTTATGGCCCAATGTGTGCTAGTTTTATTTATGATGTTATTTTATTTACCTCATTATTATTATTATTGTATATTTTTTATATGTATTTTTGCCCTAAATATTGTTTTTGTAAAGATTTACTGTCTGATTCCGAGGACGAAAACGTGAACTAAGTTTGTTTTCTGCTGATAAATGAATAACAATTGATGTCCTACTGATTATTTATATTTGATAATGTAACTCTCTGACTAATATGAATCAATAAAAACAGTTAAACTAAAATACTATACACTTATGGAGAGTCCTCATAAACCATTTATAAAAGAGTGTGTGTGCGTGTCTGTGTGTGTTAGACCAGCAGCCCCCCTGTCATTCAGCACTAAAGGACTGGCTTCAGATTCACGGCAAGCAGATATACTATGACAAGCTGTCTCGAGCACTTCAACAGATCGGCAGGACTGACATCGCCATAGGTCAGCAGCATCCACACAAAAACACACATACATGCACAGCACCACATCAATCAATAAACAGATTATAACTGACATCACAAAGTAGCATGCAATAATATGTATAGCATGAACAGAGGTGTACAATATATCATTAGCACACAGTAAAAAGCATTTAGTTGACTTTGCTTTCAAAAAGTGAATAAAGCTGTTGTTTTTAAAGCGATTCGTAGAATTTACTTAAAGTGAGTAAATGCGCCGTCTTAAAAATATTCAGTAAATGAATTATGCCCATCACTATAAAAATTAGATCAACTTAACAGTTCCAAGTTACAATGAGTTTATTCACTTTAAGTAAATAAAACGTACTGTAAATACTGGCGATAGCAGCTGCTACAATAATTAAATGTAATTCTATTTACACAAATTAGTACAGAAAATTAATAACAATTATTATATTTTCTGTACTGATTTGCTTAAATAAAATGACAAATTTAGGCTATATTATATTTTTGTTCCTCAGTTGTCTCCTATCAAATTTGCAAAAAAAAAAAAAAAAACTTGGCTCTTTAAAGATTTGCTTTCTGAGATGGTTGATCAACTTTAAAATTCATTTTTGATGGGTGGCAATCAAAAAAAGGTTAAAAATATATATTTTCCAACTGCTTTTGCTGATTTCCACTGTTTCATTCACTCTCAGAAATAACTGGAGAGGCTCTTTTTCCAAAAGGGGCACTTATTGAGGTATGAGGTACTTTGGAGGTAGCACATTTGTACTTTTTAAGAACTAAAAAGTACAAATGTGTTCCTCCATGGTACATTAATGGTACAAAAGTGTAACTGATTTCCTATATCTTTGCCATATTAACAGTAAATAATATTTGACTAGATATTTTTCAAGACACTAGTATTCAGCTTAAAGCACAATTTAAAGGCTTAACTTAATTGAATTGAATTAACTTGGTTAATTAGGTTAACTAGGCAGGTTAGGGTAATTAGGCAAGTCTGTTGTATAACAGTGGTTTGTTCTGTATACTATCGGAAAAAATGTATAGCTTAAAGGGGCAAATAATTTTAACCTTAAAATGGCTTTTAAAACTGCTTTTATTCTAGCCTAAATAAAACAAATAAGACTTTCTCCAGAAGAAAAATATTATTAGACATACTCTGAACATTTCCTTGCTCTGTTAGACATAATTTGGGAAATATTTAAAAGAGAAAATAAACTTCAAAGTGGGGCTAATAACTCTGACTTTATATAGTAGACTATATATAGTAGGCAGCACTGTTGCCTCACAGCAAGAAGGCTGCTGGTTCAAGTCCCGGCTGGAGGCATTTCTTTGTGGAGTTTGCTGTGTGTTCGCTGTGTAAAACATATGCTGGAATAGTTGGTGGTTCATTCCACTGTGGTGACCTCTGAAATGGAGACTAAGCTGAAGAAAATTGAATAAATATATATTAAAAGCCAGATGTTTTTTTTAATTAAATAATTTACAGAGAAGTCAGGAGTTCCGTGAATATTTTTCTTTGTGAAACTGCTTCACCTTTAAGGGCTCCTAGAAAATTACAGCTCCTAATTAAAATTCAGTAAATTAAAATGTTATTAACTTGACATGCAGTGTTCCAGCAAACTTTTCCATCACCTTTCGTTTGTTTTTCAAGTTAATTCAGAGCAATCCACCTCACACCCTGCAAAAAAGAAACTCAGCAGTGCACACTGTTATTTTTATCCATTTGTGATGGGATGCGCTTTGCACCCTGTCACTCTGGCAGTGATTGTGGTCCAGTGTGCGCGTGACTCCATAGCCGAATGGCATCGGATATGAGAAGGTGCAAACGATATGACAGCAGGCTCGCTGGAGCTGACACCAAATTCACTACACGCCATCTGTTCCTTTCATCATCTCCGTTAAAAGGGAGAAAAGGATAAACACAGAAAAAGTAGGGGGGAAAAAACGACAGGCACGACAGCCCAAGAACATCCTTCAGTCAAAGTGGCACACTGGAGAAAAAAAAAGCAATTCCTATGCACACATAGAACCCGATGCATATGGGAAACGCACAATGTGACAATTACAAGAGTTTTAATTGGCAGTCTGTAAATGGGCTATGATGAGGAGTAGCCACTCAGCGGCTGCACCTTGGATAAATTGCATACTTATGTTCCAGCATGTGTGTCTTCTTCGGCTTCATTATACTTGCTACATTTATTGGGCCCGGCACACTTAGTTAATCTCATTTAAAGACGTTCATGGAGGCCATTACTGTGTGTTTGATTTCTTAATGTGCTGCAGGAATTGCTCATCTCTTGTACGATTATGAAACGAACGTCACAAACAAGCAGCTGCCTCCAACATAACTGTCATCCTTTTAATGAAGTGCATTCATCTTATAAAACTGTATGAGTGAAGACAGGACTGGAGGACTAGACTAGAACTAATGCATGTGTTTTGTTTGATCTTACAGAAGTGGGTAAAAACATCAACCAGGACAAAACTCTTGCTATTCAGAGATATGTGGAAGGATATCACGAACTTGTTAACCAAATGGCCACTAATACAGAAACGCATCAACCAGAAGACCTGCAATTCACTGCAAAAAAGGGTGAGATGCCTCAGCAGTATTTCAAATTATAGAAAGACTCATTTTGTCAGATGATTTGAGAGATATTCTTGGGTTTGCGAATGCAATATGTTTCAGACGGATACAACAATTTCCATTACTTTTTTCCCTGAGCTCCTCTCATAATATTAGTCTAGAGTGTTGTCACGATACTGAATTTCTGTAAACTGATGGCCTTCACAGCCAATCACAGTCACTTCTCTTGAGCTGTCATGCTGAACAGCACTCAAATGTTAGTGGAAAATGGATGTTTTTAAAATTTCAGTATTGCTTGGTACCGAAATCAATTCAGTATCAACACTAGTCTAGAGCGAGCAAAGATTTTAAGCACCAATTAGCCATTGTTGCTTAATAAAAAATGCATATTTAATTTCTTAGCATATTGGAGATAAAGTAGGATCTTAAAGAGCCCCTATTATGGGTTTTTGAAAATGACCTTCCATGTAGTGTTTAACACAGCTCTAAGTGAAGTGAAATATCCAGCTAAGGGTTAAATCTGAAAGTGCACAGTGTTTAAAACTATTGATTAATTTCATAGACTGTAAAATATATGGATGGAGTATCCGAGACGTTACCCATAGGTTTCTGAAGAGCGCAAAAGAAGCTACAAGTAGGCGCGGCCAACCGTCGCCATTTTGTTCGCGCGTCATCGCACCCACGGCGGGATACCAAACAAGGGCAAAGAGGCGGAGAGTGAGCGGAGCTACAGACTTTGCTTAGACCTGGTAGACAGACTTTACTTTGGGAGAAACGCTTGATACTTTATTACCTGCGACTCGTTTGTGTTCTGACCACATGTGCTTGGTTGTACACTATACCAATAAAGTGTTTAGACTTTTAAAAACACTGTTGTAACACACTGAGCCACTAAGCATTGTTCTTATGACGTTTTTCTACAGGCAAACGCAAATTACTTCCAAATATAGTGTGTGTTAGTAAATGCAAGACTACTGAAGAACTCCAGCATAACACTGTATGATAACGCTTCAGATGATTGTTCTAGAGCCTACAGCTAATCAATCTGTTAAATTCTGGAGGGCATTACAGCTCTAAAGAACATCATAAATGATAAATAATCTTAAATAAAACAAGTACATTTATAGAGATGGTATACAAGTATATAACTTTACTCACATGGGAAACGGAGGCCACGTGAATGGTTTATGAGCACAATTAAATGCACACAGCATCCCATATCATCTGATAATTGTAAGAAATAAGTCCAAAAGGCAGCTGACTGTGTAAAGCCACATAAAACAAAACAAAAATACGATGAATATGCCAAGATCAGTGGCTAATCTGCCGGATTCAGCTGAGGTGAAGTGACGGCGACCAGCGAGACCTAGCTGTCACTCAAGTGGCCACGCCCTTAATTATTCAAACTTAATATAACCTAATATAAAGAAAATGGATGAGTTATAAAAAAATTCACCCCCTCACAGTTGTTATGGAGGGTAATAATAGCTATATGACCCAAAATCGTTCTTTGTACCAGGCTGTAAACACCTTTTTTTCTGCTGTAAAGTTGGCCATTCTAACAGTGGGCTCAATTGCAACTTGCTCTATTATGGAGCCAGGACTAGTGAAATTTTGATGAATTGCAGTTTCAGTTACTTCCGTATTGGCTTCCCGAGGGAGAGCGGGAGGTTGCTGCTTGATTAATTTATAAAAGTCGACTCATAGTGCTTCAAATTAATCATCTTGATAAGTCTTTAGCCGCTTCAGCATGACATCGGTATGAAACTTAAGCCCCGCCCAATTGTTGCGCCCGCAAACCCAGGAAAATTGAAACCTGTGGCCCCGCCCACAAACAACGTAGAAAAAGAGGAATACAAACACTGTAGCATATCCAGATTGAATCAAGTCACGAAGACGCTGTGCTCAGCTGGATATTATTGGAAGTGTGAGGGAAAGTCAGAGTTATTTTCTCTACCCAAAGATGAAACTGTGAAGAGTCAGTGCTTGAGGTTTATTTTTGCAAAAATACCTCAGCGTTATAGCTCAGCCTTGTGCTTTTCCTGTCATTTTCTGACGAGTGTTTCTGGAATCTACATGCTTACAACGGGGCATTCATCTGCCGCTTGTTAAAGGAAGGATCAGAAAGACTATTGTCAGAGCTCGACAGGAACTTTATCAGAACATGAAACAGTGGATCAGGTGCTTGAAAGTACAGGAGATTTATGGTATAAATAACAAAATGGGTGGGTGGTTGGAGATGGGTCTGGAATATGGGAGACTGCCGGGAAAAACAGGAGTTTTTGGCAGGTTTGCTCACACATACACCCTGCACTCTGACTACTTCAATATTGTTGATATGCCATGCTGGGCATTTCACTCTGTCTCATGCTGAACGCTGTCGACTAAATCGCAACAGGCTGTCATCGGTCCAATCAGCACAGATTAGCTTTGCGCCAAGGAGGGGTTTGCGAACAAATGAATCGCTGAACGATTTATATGGGAGTCGCTAGGATAATTAGGTAAAAATAAATGCATATTATAAGACAATGAAAGTGTTTTTTGACCTTGCATGTTGTTGGAGAGCCTTAAAATGAAAATATGACCCTTTTTAATGTATAATAGGGGCTCTTTAACATGCCATTCACAGGTTTTTGAAGCAGAGAAATGTTCTCATGTATTTGCATAATAATGCATTCAAAAGGTTTTTTTTCAACCAAACGATTCTTTTTCAAGTTCAAAGTGCTGCTGCAGATTAACTATGTGCATAAAATAAATATTTTACATCAGGTTGTATAATTATCAATCACTCAAACCTTTTCAAAACTATTCAAAACCAAATCTTCACTATTTAAAGGTGCAGTAGGTGATCTGCCACAATGCTAACCGGTTAGCATAATATTTTTGAAACAGTCCCTCCCCTGGCGTCCAAAGTCACGCCATCACTGATTGTCATTGTTCAGAAATGAATGAATGTGAATATAAAACCAACTTAAAGCAGGATAGGCGGAATAGTGCTATTTACTGATGTTTTGTTGTTAAACTAAGAAAAAAAAATCTACATTATCGATGCTGTAAAATGTCCCTTTTGAAACTGAAAATAGTCACATCAATCGATTTCTGTGGATGAGCAACACTTCTGTGCATATAACCCATTCATTAAACAACAAAATCTACATCTGCTTTGCCTGACTAAAGTAGTTTTAAAACATAACATTACCTGTCTAAAAGAAATACTTCAGCCATGGTGTCATCCTTCCTCCAGCGTGCAAAAGTAACTCCAATATTGATTCAGGATTTTCAAAAGTTTTGATTCAGCATTTGATTCTCTTTCTTGTCTCGTGTGTACATGAACGTGTGGCGTGTGTGTATACGCAAACAGTGAATCAGCGCGAATAGCTGCACAGTTGTACAATTCTATATTTGCAAAGACAGTTTGGGCTACTTATGGGATTATGGGAATTATGGGAATTGTCAGCCCGACAATATTAAATTGGATGAATTAGTCTTATCTAACCCAGAATATAAAAATATATATAAATACATATAGATAATTTACTTTAATAATTACTAGTGGAATGGGAAGAGACTTTCAACCAGCACAACAAAAAAATGTTTCTGAAGACAATCACCTACTCCACCTTTAAATGTCTGCCTTATCTAATCAATTCCTCACTCAAAGTGCAATGTTTTGTAGCCAAATAAACCTTACAAATTATTTTCACAAATTCGAAAACTAGTTATTCTGAAATACTGACATCAGCAGAATGTCCACCACTTATCATCAATACATCACAGAAAAGCAAATGTTTACATCTGCAAGACACATCTATACAATCAATGAGCACAAACATCAAATGGATCAACACACACAGTGAAAGTTTTTAAAGACACAGAGCTTTATAAAGTGAACTCTAGTCAAAAGATCCTCCTCATAAAATGATGCCTTTAACACAACTCTCCTATTTTATACTTTAATAAATTAACTATTAGTGCATTTGTGCAATTGTGAGCTTAGTATTTAACAGCAGATGGCGCTGTAAGTTTTACAAACAGCCTTATTCTTTGTGCAGCCAATTCCTTAAAAATAC
Organism: Danio aesculapii; assembly: GCF_903798145.1. NCBI lineage: Eukaryota > Metazoa > Chordata > Actinopteri > Cypriniformes > Danionidae > Danio > Danio aesculapii. The sequence goes on along the minus strand of NC_079457.1, from coordinate 14,935,636 downwards.
CACTTGAACTTATCACCAATAAAGTTAGTAAAAGTTTAGGCGAATTACAAGAGTGTTAATATTGAGCTGTGTTTACATTAATTTGCAGTGCTCCAACAATGTAAATTAATATACTAGCAAAAAAAGGTGCAAATTAATGTAAACTAGTTTACGATAATTTTTGGTGCTCCAGCAAAGCTACCAGTAATGTCAAAGACTTCAACCATCACTCACAGTCTCTTCCAGCACTTACCATCATGAAGGTTTCAGTGGCATTAGAGTCTGCTCAGCTAGGCTACACAACAGTTTCTTTCCATTTCGTTCCACTGTATGTCTACACATGTAGTAAAATGGCAATAAAGCTCAACTCGACTTGACTTATTTGCATTACATAAAAGCCAACTTATGACAGATGATACACAAGTGCTCTTCCTTCCTCAATGATTCTTTTCATAAGAGCTCTAATAGTTAATTTAATAAAGTAGAAAACATGAGAGTTGTTTTAAAGGCATCATTTTATGAGCAAACAAATGTTCCTTGATCTTTTGAGAAGAGCTCGTTGTACAAAGCTCTGTGACTTTCAAAACTTTCACTGCGTGTTTTGATCCATCTGATGTTTGCATTCATCGATTGTATAGATGTGCCTTGCAGACCTAAACATTTGCTTTTCTGTGAAATTCTGCTGATGTAAGTATTTCAATGTAGCTTGTTTTCGAATTTGTAAAAATGATTCGTACTGTGTGTTAGGGTACAAAACATTGCATTTTGAATGAGGAATCGATTAGTCAAAACATCGGGCAAATAAATAAGGAAGACTGGGTTTTGAATGGTCTTGAAGGAGTTTGAATGATTGATTTCGTAAGGGATTTTTTATTAACTACACTGTAAAAAATGAGGGTTCCACACAATTCATGCATGCTGTCCCAACACAAATCGGTTAAGTTAAAGGTGCTGTATGTAAGTTTTTGACTCTTCTAAAGAATAAAAATACCATAATGTTTGCAGGTATTTATGAAACATGCCAAGTAAGCATACTTGTTTATCTGAAAAACAATGCTGAAGTCAGATATTCTGCTTTGAAAATGTCTGTTACTTGACGGATCGGCGGTCTTCGTTTTGGTCCCTTTAACCAATGCCAGTTTAGCCAATTATATTTCAGCACACCCAGGTTGGCTTGGTGAAAAACAGCATATTTCATTTATTCAATCAGAGAGGCTCTCAAAGTGTGTCTATGACTGAAATGAGACCTTCGGTGGACAGTAACATTGTCCAAAAATCTCATGCTGTGTTCACACCAGACGCGGTACACACGGATAAATTGTGCTATTCGCGCATAAATAGACGCATGAACTTTTTTTGTTTATGATTCACTTCACAATAGACGCGGATTCGCGTCATGGTCAGGGCTTCTGTCTGCCTGGTGACTCTAGCTTCATTGCTAAATGACTAACATGAATGTTATTGAGAGAATAGCTGTGTTTCTGTGCTTTAGGAAGACTGAAAAACAGCGTTGACTCGTTTGGAGCTGTGCCTGAGTCCACTAAATCCATTCTGAGGTGCACCCAGCTCATGTGAGCACATAAACTCCTCCAGAAACCGTACCTGGATGATGGAAGCTTTTTTTTGATAAACTCTGGTGTCGGCAGGAGGATTTCCCTCGGGAGACCAACAACAGGCGCTACGTCATAATCACACCCCTAAAAGAGAAAGCTCCTGATTGGTTAACGCGGCGCAAATGTCCGCTGAAGTTCAGATTACCCAACTCGAGCGATTCGCGCAACAATCGTGCAAAATGCTAAACTCACGCTGCTTCATTCACAGAAATCACGTCATTTGCACCGCCTCATTCATGTGTATCGCTCCCATTAGGCATCAGTTACCTATGGCTGCTGCTAAACTTTTTATGAATACAATGATTTCAATGTGTTGTCGGCAAAGACAATATAAGACAGACTAGGTCATCGGTTAGAGGTGACTGTTCAGTTAAACTTAAGAGAACTGCTTTTGGACAATCAGTTTTTTCAGTCAGAGCAGCAGAAAGATGGAGTAAAATACCAGTGCATATCAGAGAGAGTACCACTTTTAATCATTTTAAAACTGTTCTTAAAATTTGGCTTAAAATCAAATAAGCAGCCACTGATTTGATTTCATTTTATTGATTATAAGTATTGCATGTATTGTACTGTAAGTGTATATTGTATTATTTTTTACTGTTAAATTTGTTACAACTTCCTGCCCAGGGACTACAGATGTAAATAAGCTTTATAGCTAACTCTGGCACAACATGTCATGTTGTACATTGTCCATGTATAAATAAATAAATAAATAAATAAATAAATAAATAAATAAATAAATAAATAAATAAATAAATAAATAAATAAATAAAATGAATAGCACATTTACTGCACACAACGAAATGGACATTATTAAATGTACATGCTGAACCACTGATATGTGTCACAGTTTTGAAGTTCAGTTTCAAGCTGTTTATTTTATTTTCAAGATTTGAGGTGAACTATCTACTGCTGCTTTCAGTAGTATGGCAATAAATGTCATGTAAAATGGCATTCAAACTCACATTGTTAGCATTTAACACTAAATAAAGCACATGAGGTGTACCTGAGGTGATACCATTTTATCGTGTTTTTCAGCTGCAAGAAATTAAATATAAATTTTAGGTGTTGGTTAGAACAAACTCCTTTTTATATGGAAAATATTCCTTGTATCGCGTTCCGTTGCTTTTATTTAGAGCATGTCTTAAAGCAGCCTTCAGGCTCAAGAGTCAGGCTTGCTCCTGTTGGTGTTGTCAATCTGGCAACCTGCGCTAGCATGCGTTTTGAACCAGGCATGCAATACCTAGTTCAACCACTGGGTGTCAAACTTACATACTGCACCTTTAACGTAACATATTTAAGTTAATTGAACATAAAACAATATTGTTGTCCCAAAAAAGTAGAAGAATAATTGTGTTTTTCAGCTCATTTTAAATAAGTGGTTTAAACAAGCAGGACAAATCTTTTTTTGAGTGCATCCTATATAATGTAAGAGCAAGAATCGTATTAAATAAAGTTGTCTGTTAACAAATATAAACTTAAGCTAACAAATCCCATCACTGATTGCTTGACAGCCAAACCTTTCACCTGGAAAGATGTGGACCTGGTAGTGATAAGACAACCTGCACCACCTTACCAGCACCACCTGCTAGACAGAGCATGGCCTCTAATTTTCGGCCTCCTGCTTGGATTTGTCGGTGCGCTGCTCATGAGTGTGCCCATCTTGCTTATTAGCATATATGTATCCCATCGCAACAGTACCAAATCCAAGGCCAAGCATCAACCCCGTCCCTGTCCCCTCCTCAGCGTTGTGACATCATCACAGATACGCTGCCAAGAGGACACAGGGTAATGGATGTTCAGGACAATAATGAAGCCATGATCATCAGTATGAAGCGCAATATTAAATTTGCCTTTGATGGCTGATTATGACCCATGATACTTGTCTCAAGTGCCTTCCATTGGCTGTTATCTCATTTAGTGTGCTATTCAAACTATACTTAGACAATGCCGACAGTTAAGGCAGAATGATTAATTGCTTTTGCGATAATATAAAATGTGACTAATATAAAACCACAAATGCTGCAATTTCATTATGGTCACATGACACACCAGAGTAAAGCACTCTTAAAGAGATATTCACCTCTATTTGTTTTTCTTACTATGGAATAGTTACAGGTTTACAGCGTTTTTCTAAATATTTTCTTTAATGCTCAACAAAAGAAAAAAACTCATAAAGGTTTGGAACCACTTGAGGGAGAGTAAATAGTAAGTAAATATTCATTATTGGGTGAACTATCCCTTTAAGAGGAAGCATCTGGTTATAGACAATGATATTTGTTAACATGTTTGGGATGGATATACAGTATAGTGACATTTTGTAGTCCTACACTCCCTGAAAAAAAGTCTTGTCGTCGGGCACAGTTGCAAGTGTCACAAAAATGTTGTGTTGCTTCACAAAAATTTGATGGAAAATTATTTCTTACTCTAAAAAAATGCATGACTGTTTTAACCCAATGTTGGGTCAAATATGGACATACTCACAGAGTAAATATTATTTAATTCAATTTAAATTAAACTTTTTAACCCAGCCGTTGGGTTTGTCGATATTTTACTCTAATGTTAGGTTAAATTAACCCAGCATTTTATACTGTAAGCATTAAATCTGCAAATTCAAATGATTTCTGAACGATTATTCATTAAGACTGGAGGAAAAACACAGAAAACTTGCAATTCTCAAAATAAAATAAATAAAAAATGTAAAGTTAAATTGAACATAAATAACATGACTTATTAGTTTTTTTTATAGATTTGTAATGTAATGAAAAATCATAAACAAGCCTGTACACTACCTGACAAAATTCTTCTCAACGATCCCAGTTGTAAAAGCAACAAATAATAACTTCTAGTTGATCCTATGGAAAAGTGGCAGAAGGTAGATTTTTCAGATGAATCAACTGTTGAACTGCATGCCAATCATCACAAATACTGCAGAAGACCTATTGGAACCCCATAGACACAAGCTTCTCCCAGAAACCAGTCAAGTTTGGTGAAGAAAAAAATTCATGATTTGGGGTTACATTATGGTATAGGGGTATAAGGGTGTGAGAGAGATCTGCAGAGTGGATGACAGCATCAACAGCCTGAGGTATCAAGACATTTGTGCTGCTCATTACATTACAAACCACAGGAGAGGGCAAAATCTTCAGCAGGATAGCGCTCTCTCATACTTCAGCCTCCACATCAAAGTTCCTAAAAGCAAAGAAGGTCAAGGTGCTCACGAATTGGCCAGCCCAGTTACCAGATATGAACATTATTGAGCATGTCTGGGCTAAGATGAAGACGCATTGAAGATGAATCCAAAGAATCTTGATAAATTCTGGGAGTCCTGCAAGAACGCTTTCTTTGCCATTCCTGATGACTTTATTAATAAGTTATTTGAGTCTCTCCAGGGATGTTTGGATGTAGTCGTCCAAGCTCATGGGAGTCATACACAATATTGATTCTTTTTCAACTGTTCCATGACTTTATATTCTATACTGTACATTATTTCTGTTAAGTAACAAGACTCTTGTTCAGCAAAGTCAGACCTTGCTGTCCTAAATAGATAATAATCAAGGCATGGTCATATTTTATTTTGGTAAAATAAGCTTAATCTAGGTCTTTGCCTTTCATATAAGCCACTTCTAATACTAAATGGTCAAACTAGAAGTCAAGTTTATTATTTGTTGTTCCTAAAGCTTGGATAGGCGACAAGACTTTTGTCAGGTAGTGTATAATGCGTGCATCAGGCAGCTGTTAGGAATTCACGGTTTAATTAAATTGCCTTTGAATGCACATTCAATTTTTACTTGTACTTTCACTTATTGAACACCTACTGTAGCAGCTCACAGTATTTAGTTTTTCACTTATAAAAAAATTTTAGTTGAAAAGAATTTATAACTGATGTAAAGTAGTGACGTTAATTGTATAAACACATTTAATGTAAGACAGCTTAGCACAACAAATCAACATGCTTGATTTAAAAATAAGTAAATATTTAGACAAAATAATAAAAAAAACAGCAAAACTTAATGATGAGACTAAACCTACTAAAAACCTAAAATGCAAGTCTTAGTTGTTTCTGACTAATTATAAAATATATCAGCGCCTTTGTTTTGTTCAAAACGAACAACAATCATTCATTCATTTTCTTTTGGCTTAGTCCCTTTATTCATCAGGGGACACCACAGCGAAATTAACCGCCAACTTATCCAGCATATGTTTTACATAGCGGATGCCCTTCCAGCTGCAACCCATTACTGGGAAACACCTATACACTATGACCAATTTAGTTTATTCAATTTACCTGTACCGCATATCTTTGGGCTGTGGGGGAAACCCCTTAATTATCAGGTGTCACCACAGTGGAATGAAAAAACAACTATTGAAGTACTTGTTTTGCCCAACCCAGTGCTGGCAAAAACCCATATACTCTTACATTGTCACACACACACACACATACTCATACACTACAGCCAATTTCCGCCAACACGTCGAGAACATGCAAACTCCACACAGAAACACCAACAGACCCAGCCAGAACTCAAACCAGCAACCTTCTTGCTGTGAGGCGACAGTGCTAACCACTGAGCCACCATGTCGCCCCAAAATAGACAACAGTAATGTTTATTTTTAGGGCACATTTGTTAAATTACATAAATAGATTTTATCTTGTGTGGCAAGTTTAACTGTTTAATTTTTGGGAGATATTATTTACACACTAATATTTTCATACCTAACATTTTCAATTATCTTATTATTTGTTGAATAACACAAAAGAGAAAGAGCTTAAAAATATTTGAATATAAAAAAATCTAAATATATGAACAAACAAACAAATAAATAATAAATAAATATGGCAATTAGATTATTTTCAAAATTTTGCAAAGCCCTACCGACAGCTCCCAGTGCCTCTCATGAAGACGTTTCTGCAATAAAGCACCTGACAGAACATAATGACAGCAATCTGTTCCCTCCATCGAGAGTGCTGCCATTGTCCTGTCAGTGTTTTGACGGTGTGTAAGGGGAGTCTGCGCTGGAATGTAGTCTGGCGGCTGTTGCCTTGACAATCTTAGCACTTCCTGTTTCCAGTCCACGACAGTGGCGGTGCGCTCGTCTGGCATTGAGGAAAAACTAATTATCCAGCCTGGCTCCATCTCCCCTGAGCTCGCACATACCCCTGAAGCAATCCACAAGGCTAATAACAATGACAATGCCTGCAGACAATGCAGTCTGTACATCAGCCTCAGAGAGACAGGACAGACCGGGCTATGAAAACACACAGGAACGAGCACTGAAAGCTTTGGAACGGAGTACAGAAAGAACTTATTCACCAAGATGAGCTCACACAAACACACAGCATCCTCTCTCTCTTATCTTATAAGTGCTTCTCTTCTGAAAAAAGCATCCTTTTTCCTTTCCTTTTATTTCTTCTATAATTGAACTAATTACTTCATTATACAAATCCAGACTAATGTGCTCCTGGAACCACACATCATTGATTAATAGTGGTGCTAAGCAGCAATTATAGGCAATTAGTTCATAAATCAACATCTAAACAAATTACAGTGCAGGGGGAGGAGACGAGAGGTGTTGTATGTTCAAAACACCGGCAGGCCAATGGGCCACATACTGGAACTTTATGCGTTCCATCAGTGAGAGGTGGCGGTTTCATATGCTCCATAATCATCCCTAATCAGAGAAAACAGTATTTCACCTGTAAGTAGTTGATTATTTGTTTCAAGCTTGTTCTAGACATAAATAATGCACTCATAGTAGAGGTTAGGGCTGGGCCGGTAAACAATATTATAGTGCATCCGGAAAGTATTCATAGCGCTTCACTTTTTCCACATTTTTTATGTTACAGGATTAAAATAATTTATTTCCTTAAAATTCTACACACAATAACCCATAATGACAATTTGAGAAAAGATTTTTTGAAATTGTAGCAAATTAATTAAAAATAAAAACCTGAAAAACGCAGTCTCTCTCAAGCTCTATCAGGTTGGATGGGAAGTGACAGTGTACAGCCATTTTCAGATCTCTCCAGAGATGTTCAGTAGGATTTAGGTCTGGGCTCTGGCTGGGCCACTCAAGGACATTCACCGAGTTGTTGTGAAGCCACAGGTCATTGTCCTGCGAGAAGCTGAAACGTCCCTGCTGCTGAAAAACATCCTCACAGCATGATGATGCCACCACCATGCTTCACTTTAGGAATGATATTAGCCTGGTAATGAGCGGTGCCTGGTTTTCTCCAAATGTAACACCAGTCATTCACTCCAAAGAGTTCAATCTTAGTCTCATCAGACCAGAGAATTTTGCTTCTTATGGTCTGAGAGTCCTTCAGATGCCTTTTGGCAAGTTCCAGGCGGCGAGTGGCTTTCGTCTGGCCACTCTACAATACAGGCCTGATTGGTGGATTGCTGCACAGATGGTTGTCCTTCTGTAAAGTTCTCCTCTATCCACAGAAGAACGCTGGAGCTCAGACAGAGTGACCAACGGGTTATTAATCACCTCCCTGACTAAGGCCCTTCTCCCCGATCACACAGCTTAGATGGCCAGCCAGCTCTAGAAAGAGTCCTGGTGGTTCCAAACATCTTCCACTTATGGATGATGGAGGCCACTGTGCTCATTGTAACTTTCAGAGCAGCAGAAATGTTTCTGTAACCTTCCCCAGCCTTGTCTGCCCAATCCTGTCTTGAAAGTCTACAGGCAATTCCTTTGTCTTAATGCTTGGTTTGTGCTTTGACATGCACTGTCAACCCTGGGACCTTATATAGACAGGTGTATAAAAATAAATGAATTTAATCCATTAATCCATTAATCCATTGGAATAAGGCTGTAACATAAAAAAAAAATGTGGAAAAAGTGAAGTGCTAAGAATACTTTCTGAATGCACTGTATTTTGATGAAAGCTGAAAACCTGTATCCTCTGACTTCCATAGTAGGTAAAGCAATGGTTACAGGTTTCCAGCTTTCTTCAAATATCTTCTATTGTGTTCAACAGAAAAAGAAAAGGTCAAGGAAGTTTGGAACAAGTAAAGGGTGAGAAAATAATTACAGAATTTTCAGTTTTGAATTTTCAACCTCTTTAAAGTCACCCTCATGTTGCTCCAAAAGTGCATGATTTTCTTTTTTTCTCTACATAAGTTTTTAAAAAGAACTGGCATCAAACCAACAGCATACAAACAAACAAACTTTATGATTTCTTATGTGGCACAGATGAAAAGACATGAGTGTGGTTAAATTATGAGAACATTTCAATTTTGAGTGAACTATCCCTTAAAGTTTGAATGCATTTTGGCTCCATTTTCTGTGGTTTGCGCTCCTCCTAAACAGGTCTAAGCTTGCATCACTTCAGATATCAGCCTACGAGAGACATAATATTAAGCAACCCAAATACGTTGTTCTCATTTAAGCAAAAGTCAACAAATATGAAGCATAAGTTATTTTGAAATTGTTACAGAATCTACAAGTAAATCTTTAAATCTTGCCGTATTTTGCAAGTAAAAAATATTAAAACTGTAGAGCAGTACCAATTGTATAATATTTGACCAAAAGAAATCTGGCAAGGGATGGGAATTACTAACACTTTATGGGAGGTTATTTATTCATTTTCCTTCAGCTTAGTCCCTTATTTATCAAGGGTCGCCACAGCGGAATGAACCGCCAACTATTCCAGCATATGTTTTACAAAGCGGATGCCCTTCCAGCCACAACCCGGTACTGGGATCACCCATACACTCTCACATTCACACACACTCATACACTACAGCCAATTTAGTTCATCCAATTCACCCTTAGTGCATGTCTTTGGACTGTGGGGGAAACCCACGCAATCATGGGAAGAACATGCAAACTCCACACAGAAATGCTAACTGGCCCAGCTGGGACTCGAACCAGTGACCTTCTTGCTGTGAGGCGACAGCGCTAAGCACTGAGCCACCGTGCCACCATATTAATATCTATGTCCAGTAATTTGTAAAACAAGAATGGAGCCTGTGCAAGCAAACAAAAGAAGTTGTAGATATTAACTATGTGACATAACGTCTTACATCTGACATGTCTGTCTTCCTGCTTCTCTCTGATGTGTAATGATTTTCTGATGGTGTTGAAATGCCATGACACAGCAAGAAGCCGAGAACACATCTTCGCTGCAAAATGAAGACAATGCCATGGCGCAGATGGGCTCTGTCAGAAAGAAACAAAACAACATGGGTTTATTGCCACTCTCTCTGACACATACTATTTTTGTTTGTCCCTCACACACATACAAATGTCAAAAATGAATTCCATCTCTCTCACGCACACACACACGTATGGAAACAGATGGAGACAAACAAAGCATAACAGCAGACTCATCCATGCATTGGAACAAAGTATGTAGGCATTTCTGCACCGAATGACATTTTAAAGTAAATAAACATTTATAAAGCAGCATTAAAGTGAGATGATTTACAGACTCATCTTCAAATTTTGACACTTTTCAAATAATGAGCTTTGTCGACCTGAGGGATTTTTGTCAGGTTCACACCAGAACGATATTGAACAGAAAAATATTTCTGCCTTTCTCATCAAAATAAATACATGACATCTGCTCTGACTGAAGTGTTTTAACATAATGCTCTTGCAGTGTTGGGCAAGCTACTTGAAAAACGTAGTGAGCTAAGCTATTAGCTACTCTACTTAAAATGTAGCTTAACTACACTAAAAGCTACACCTTGGGAAACATAGCAAGCTAATGGCAAAAGTAGCTCAGCTACATCTAAGCTATTTTTGCAATTTTCATTTTTAAATCGAAGCAACTTTTAAATTAAAATCAATCATATCTTAGTGATCAACAAAACTGTCAATGAAACATATAAGGCACAATTCAGTTTAGTTATTTACTGTAAATAATATGCTGTACTAAACAGAAACACATTATAGTATATAACAGCTAAAACAAAAGATCCAATAAAACCAGGTGTTACACATTTAAAATACTGTAGTAATTTATAGTAAAGGGAAATATTTTGGAATAAGCATTATAGTGTATGTATGTATGTATGTATGTATGTGTGTATATATATATGTGCACACACACACTAAAGTATTTTTTTTAGCACAGCATCAGAAATTAAGTTATTGCATCTTAACATGTACTTCTCGAGTTATGGTCAAGAGGAATCCGGCTTCAGAAATACCTCCTCTCCCTCAGTCATCTTTCCATCAAGCAAGTTTCACCAGAGGTGGCAGTAATGCACCAAAAACTATGTTGTCGACCACCATAAAACAGGAAGAAGAAGAAATCGTCATTCTTGCCATTATATGGATTTACTTTCATCAGCTAGACACCGGCCTCACAGCTCCTTGAATGTCGGTGCCGTCACTTATTGATCCGCGATCGGTAAATGTAGCTTGTGTGGACGCTACTGCGCTACTGGACTAATAAAATAGATTCGCTACTGAAAAGCTATTTGATTTAAAAAGTAGAGACACTACCGTCACGCTACTGAGAAATGTAGTTAAGCAAGTAGCATCACTACTTGTATCGACGCTACTGCCCAACACTGTGCTCTATCAGCTTACCTAATGTAAAACAGGACCTAGACAAGATTCAAACAAATGGACATTAAATCAATGTTCTTCTGGTGAAGCTGATTGACAAACTCTCAAGCTTCCCCACTTCTTTCAATTTTTCATGAAGATACCTTAGAGATTGAATATTATTATTACATTATTATTTTGTTTTGCTCCTGGACAGGAGGCTTCTGGAGGGGATGTAGACCTTCAGGAGCAGGTGGAGGTAAGAGTGTGCAGTGCCAATGGCTGTTCTGTAAGCAAGCATCAATGATCTGAACTTGATCCAAGCTTTGCCTGGTAACCAATGCAGAGAGAGGTGTTACATGGACTGTCTTGGGCTCATTGAAGACCAGACGAGCTTCAGCGTTCTGGATTATCTGTAGAGGCTTAAGAGTGAAAAATTGAAGACCAGCTAGAAGAGCATTAGAGTAGTCAAGCCTTGAAATGACAAGAACTTGGACTAAAAGTTGTGCAGTATGATGTGTTAAGAAGCATCTAATTTTTGGGATGTTGAAGAGTGCATGATCATGATCGAGCTGTGTAATGTGCTTCTTAACCGACAGTTAAGAATGTTGATGTTAAAAGTAAACAAGTTGGTCAAAAATGTACATTCACACACAGTGTACATAAAGAGCAGCTGCCTGCAACTTTCAGTACTTGTCGGCTATGAAAGACTTTGCTGCCTTCAAAAATTGATCAGCTGAAAGGATCTTGGGAGATAGGAAGTATTGCTAGATTAGGATTTGGATGTGTCTTCAAGCCTTTCCATACTACATACATATTTAGAGGTAGTCTTTTCCAGCTTTAGGGCTCAGCCACTATGTCATTCTTGTGGTCTTATAACAGTAGTCATGGGCCAGTTTAGGTTTCTGATGGTATGATAACCTTGAATAAAAAAAATCACGGTTTCATGGTATCACGGTATTGTGAATATCTTCTTTTCTTAAAATGTCTGGGTATAAAACAACTTTTTCCCCATTGAACACAATATATTTCATTTTCCCTACTGAAAAATCCAGCTTAAACCAGCCTAGGCTGGTTGGCTGGTTTTAGCTGGTTGACCAGCCTGGTTTTAGAGGGGTTTTGGCCATTTCCAGGCTGGTTTCCAGCCATTTCCAGCCTGGTCTTAGCTGGTCAGGCTGGAAAATGACCAGCTAAAACCAGCTTGACCACCTAGTCAGGCTGGGAGCCCAGCCAAAACCAGCTATGTCCATCTTAAACCAGGCTGGTCAAGGGTTATTTGCTTCCTTAAAATATTCATTCCAAAACACATGGTTTACAATCGGTGCCACAACAGTAAGTTAACTGACCTGGTCCTCGAGGGGCACCTTCATGAAAAGTTTAGCCTGAGTAATCTAAATGTATGTCTTATAAGTCATACTAGAAGTTTTCAGGTAGTTTTGTTCAGGTAAGTAGGAGCTAAAGCCGCGTTCGGACACCCCTGTTCTTATTAAATACAATATCACAGAAATCAGAGAGGCGATGGAGACAACGAGCAAGAGGAAAGAGCACCACTGGAGTGGGAAAGTATATTACATGTAGTTGACATACTGTAGTAAGCCTTAAATTACATGAATTGCCTCTAGTGGAAACAGCAATGGGCATCCATCCCTCTCTCCCTCATAGGCCTGCTTAGCTTTGCTAGGATCAGACTTCAGCGGAAATCAGGTACGTTTTCAAGTGTGATCACCACATATCTGGCCCGCTTTGTCAGAAATTTGTGCTCGGTGCATTTCATTTCACCACAATTTCTGTAAAAAAAATGCTGTTGTCAATAGACATGAGCATACTGTGATTTGAAGGATCTTGTATTTATGGCTGTGCAATTAATCAAAATCAAATCGTTTCAATTTGAAACATTGCGATTAGCTTATCGCAAGAGGCTGCGATGTGAAATATATGTTATTTAACTTCCCCCACCCAGAGCAAATGCGTGACTGCCATCTGTGTGTGACAGTCTTACCAGCCAATTGAGTAAGCACACTTTCATTCTGCCCAATCAGAATTGTGCAATCGAACTATGCGGAACATCCACAATAAAAAACAAACAAACAGGAAAGCATGGACAAGTGGGATGATGGCATCTGATGCTTCAGAAGCATTAATAGACTAATTAATATCAAAGAAAAACAGCACATCGATAATATGGGAATATCTTGCTTTCAAAGTCACAGACACCAAACAAAACCAGGTAATATTTAAGAGTTGTCGTAGAATTGTTACCAAAGCACAAGGAAATACAACAACCAGCACCTAAAAAAGCAACACAGGCAGTTATATGAGGAAGTATTGCCAGTGACACTCAATCTAGTAGCAAGCAAAGTACAATAGGCTAATTTAAGTTGATATCTTTTCAATTCCTTTTTTAACTAACACTCACTGCATTTCAGCAGCAAGAAGCCACAATACAGATTATTGAGCTGAAGCTTAATTTTAAAATTAAATCGCAAATCAAATCAAAATCGCAATATATGTCAAAAAATAAATACATTTTAAAAATAAAAATAAAAAATTTCAATTTGGTATTTTCCTCAAATCGCACAGCCCTACTTTTATTTATTTAGCCTACAATTTAACCTTACATGAAACCTAGAGAAAGTTCCTTGTAGTCAGATGATATTTCACGTTCATAAAATCTTTTGCTAAAAATAGATTTTATTTCAATGTTATTGTTTAAATTACGACTGAATAATTTGTGTTACAATAAACAGTAGTTAATTTTTCCTAAAGTAATTAAGTAACTATTGTAAACATGCTTGCATTGTACCTAATTAAAATATGAGTTCCAAACATTTTCAGACGGAGGGCGCACCTTCCTAAAAATTAGTTTTTGTGCATGGGATGCCTGTGTTCGAAAAATTCAATAAACCACAGGCCCGTAGCCAGGGGGGGTTTAGGTGGTTTAAAAGGTCCAGAATTTGTCCCATACATGAGCTCATTTGTCCTATTTTGATTGCTAAGCCATCATAAATTGTGACAATAACCCATCAAAAACTTTAAGAGCAAGCAGAATCTGATGTAAGTGAAGTCATCTTTCATTACTGACCTATTGTTAAATAGAGAAAACTTTTACAAGCAACTTTTATTCTAAATCTTTAAAAAAAAAAAAAGGAGCAAATTTTAATACTAGTTCAGCTATTTTAGTGTCATGGCGGCATAGTGGGTGGCACGATCGCCTCACAGCAAGAAGGTCACTGGTTCGAGCCCCAGCTGGCATTTCCCATGTTCCTGTGGGTTTCCTTCAGGTGCTCCGGTTTCTCCCACAGTCCAAAGACATGCGCTGTAGGTGAATTGGGTAAGCTAAATTATCTGTAGTGTATGTGTGTGAATGAGTGTGTGTGTGAATGTTTCCCAGTGATGGGTTGCGGCTGAAAGGGCATCCACTGCGTGAAACACGTGCTGGATAAGTTGGCGGTTCATTCCGTTGTGACAACTCCTGATTAATACGCCGAAAAGAAAATGAATGAATTAAGCTATTGTTTTTCTATGAACTTTCAATATACACTAGAAAAATCATTAAGCGCTACCTTATTATTACTATGTTTTAATTGTTCAATATTCAAATGGCCAAATTCTGACTGAGGAAAGTTGAATGTGCTGCTCGGTTACTATTTACCTTATAAATGACAATAGGCTACAGTTTTTTACTTAAAACTTAACATATTTCATTTTTTCCTAATGATATTTATATGATGTAATAAATTTGTATTTCTTTCCTAATTCTAAATCTTTCGGAAATATTTTAGTACATCAAATTATGTTATGATGACCATTCGACAAGTTAAACCAGCTAAAAAATAATGCTTAAAATGTTACTAAATGCAGTATTTAAACCTCATATTTAAACAAAAACTGCAAAAAGGTCCATATTTTGAGAATAAAGAACCACCCCTTCCAACAAGCTGGCTACGGGCCTAAACCAACAACATCCAAGTGTGTAACTATTCTAAAACTGAGCATCTCTGTGTATATGACTCGTGTCAGTTTACAAATGTACCTGTTCCCCCCAATTAAATGGATAAAGGGGCTTTCAAATCCCCGGTGCACCCCTCCCCAAACATTATCATCCCTATTCCACCGCCTTTAAACCAAAATGGAGCAAATTGATTGAATCTCCAGGGAATCTTTCGTGTCATTAAACGAATGTTTTACCTGACTCATTAGCATCTTTGACATCTCTCGAGGGGGCACGCGTTAAACACAGACACACCGTCTGTAAAGCATCTCGGATAAACGTATGCTGTTGATATGACATCTGTGAGTTAAAAGCAAACTTTTTACACCGTGTGTTCTCCAAGTTGTGCGGTTTCCTTCAGTACACAAACGAGTCTCTTCACTGCAGTTTTCAGATTTCCACCAGGTTGACTCAGCGGAACCACAGTGCCCTCCAGTGGTCCTCAATCTGATACTGCAAATGTATGATCTGTCCTCTCTCACATCGAGTCTCAGAAGTTTAAATCACTTTTGATAGATTGTAAATGTGTTAGCTAAAAAAATATCTGGATACAAATATGGATGATTGAGATGTAATATATGCATTATTGTTCATTTGAATACATTTTTTTGGGGTAAATAAGTCAATAAACTTTTATTTTATAGACATCTTGACAGATATTTTTGTGTGTATTGGCTATCTATCATGTAAAAATGACTAATTTCCATTTTCAATTTAATGTGTTAATTGCCAAATTAATTATAATAAGCCATATTAATCAGGCCTGTAGCCGGGGGGTTCAAAAGACTCACCCCTCACTGACAAAGGTCCAAAATTTGTCCAATAAAAAGGTGTGAAGCACCAAAAGCGGCCCATATTAAAATTAAATTAAATACTATTGTGGCGAATGCTGTTACAGATGAATATTCAAATGTACTTTTTTCAAGAGACGGTAGAAAAATCATGAAGCTCAACATTATTATTATTATTATTATTATTATTATTATTATTATTATTATTATTATTATTATTATTATTATTATTATTATTATTATTATGTTTAGAAAAGTTGAATGAGCTGGCCAGTTTGTTATTTGCCTAATTAATGACAATAAGCCACAGTTTTTAATTGAAAAATGTAACAAATTCCTATTTTTTTTTCTAATGATGTAATATGATAAATTTGTATTTTAAAAATAAGTATTTATTCTTATTACTTTATTTTAAATCTTTAGCAAGTGTTTTTGGTACATCAAAACATGATTATGATGACCATCCGACAAGCTAATCTAGCTAAAAGTAGTGCTTAAAATGTCATAAAAATGCAGTATTTAAATCTCATACTTAAATAGAAAATGAGGTGAATAACCCCAAAAAAAGATCCGGATTTCAAGAAAAAAAAAAACAGAAAAAAGATATATATCACAGTAAAAAATCTTTCTGCTTTAATTTTTTTACTTGAATCAAATGAACTTTTCTAGTCATTTCAAATTACATCAATCAAACTGACTAAAAATATTAGGTTAAACAAAGTTGAAACCGTATTAACTAAAAGTCAAAGCAACATTAAATAAATTTTTTACAGTGTATAGCCTACAAACACATACCTTTTCAGGTGGTCTCTGAGTTTTTCATTGCTTTATATATTTGGCCTTTTATTTGTAATAATATATAATAAAGTTGCAGCATGGTGGCTCAGTGGTTAGAACTGTCAATTCACAGCGAGAAGATAGTTGGTTCGAGTGGAGTTTTCATGTTCTCCCTGTGTTGGCGTGGATTTCCTTCGGGTGGTTCGGTTTCCCCTACAGTCCAAAGACATGCGGTATAGGTGAATTGAATAAACTAAATTGTCCGTAGTGTATGAGTGTGTGTGTTTGAGTGTGTATGAAGTGTGTATCCCAATATTGGGTTGCAGCTGGAAGGGCATCCACTGCATAAAACATTTGCCAGAATAGTTGGCGGTTCATTTCTCTAAAAATCCACGCGAACGCAGGGAGAACATGCAAACTCCACACAGAAATGCCAACTGACCCAGATGTGGCTCGAACCAGCAACCTTCTTGTTGTGAGGTGATCGTGCTACCCACGGCACCCCCATAAGACCTTTTTAACTCATTTTACTAACAATTAACGTTAGTTGATGTCATTAAATAATAATTTACCATTTACAGTTTATAATATTAATGAGCAATATGTATTTAACAAATGTAATCTTAAAATGTTACCCTGTAGATAATATAAAAAAAGTTTTCAAATGATAATGTAGGCCAGGGGTGTCCAAACTCGGTCCTGGAGGGCCGATGTCCAGCAGATTTTAGCTCCAACTTGCCTCAACACACCTGCAAGGATGTTTCTAGAAAGCCTAGTAAGAGCTTGATTAGCTAGCCCAGGTGGGTCTGATTGGGGTTGGAGCTAAACTTTGCAGGACACCGGCCCTCCAGGACCAAGTTTGGACATGCCTGATGTAGGCCTATAAACTTTCAATATTACTGTATTGTGCAGCTGCTAGACATCACTTAAGATTATTAGCATACAAATAACTGTCTCATTATCAGGTCTAGTTTATTGATTTCCACATTATGTTTTATCATAACTGATAACAGACCACAAAATCCACCATTATAACCAGACATGTAACTAAAATAATTTCGGGCCGCTTAATTTACTTCCTCTGCTCACTGCAATCTATCAGATCCAGTTAACCACCAAATATAAGCTTAATGATATAATCAGATGAAGCTGTGATTGACAGTAAAAATTGACGCCATATCTGCATGTGTGAGATGAGCACGCAGATACACCAAAGCAGAATTACACAGCTCCTCTATTTTTATTATTATCCTCATAAACGCACTGATCACCCCAGTAAATTCAGTTATGAGGGCCGGTTTTTACTGTCTGTAATAATAGAAATCACCCAACTACATAATCAACTCACTCAACACCTATGTAGATACAAGCACGATATTAACATGTATGGAGGCGACGAAGTGTGGACTGACCTCTTCATATAGTTCATCATAATGAGATCCCTCGGGAGCCTGTTTACAGCTTGAACACAGACCGTTTAAATATCCGTCCACGAACAAAACCCTGACCGCCATCTGCATTCATTAGAAGATGATCATCATAACATCTGAATATCATGAAGAATAACAATGCACCATTAAAAAAATACCTAGTTTACCTAGGCTAGTTTATAGTGCATACTAGTGTTTTTGAACCATGCTAAAGTGTTTTATGCTAGTATTCATAAATGAATTTTATAGCATGCTATAAAAACACTTATTCTTTTGTGAAATATGTTTGTTTTTCAAGTTTCCTACAGTTTTAACATTTTTATTCCATTCAGCCGATCTCCAGGTCTGGCGGAAACATAATTAGCTTAGCTTAGCAAAAATAATTGAATCAGATTTGAACAGCAGCATCTTGCTCAAACTTAATAAAAAAAAGAGAGACCTTTCTGATTTAACGCCTGACACTTCTGTAGTTACATTGTGTACTAAGACAGGTGGAGAATTAAAATGTGCTATTTAGATGCTAATGGTCTAATCTGATTCAATTATTTATTATACTCAACTAAGCTAAGCTAAGCTAAAAGTGCTCCTGCCAGAACTGGAGATCAGCTGAATGGATTCAAAAATGGTAAAACTCAACTGTTTAACTGGGCCTTGAGGGTCCTTTTAATACTGAACTGGTGTAATACTGCAGTAGCTATAGCTTAGTTTTTACTACAGTGGTGTATTGAAGTATTACAGTTGTAAAAAACACATTTTCCCTGCTGAAAAATTCAGCTTAAACCAGCCTAGGCTGGTTGGCTGGTTTTAGCTAGTTGACCAGCTTGGTTTTAGAGGGGTTTTGGCCATTTGGCCTGGTTTAAGCTGGACATAGCTGGTTTTGGCTGGGCTCCCAGCCTATCTAGGCTGGACAAGCTGGTTTTAGCTGGTCATCTCCCAGCCTGACCAACTAAGACCAGGCTTGAAATGGCTGGAAACCAGCCTGGAAATGGCCAAAACCTCTCTAAAACCAGCCTGGTCGACCATCTAAAACCAGCCAACCAGCCTAGGCTGGTTTAAGCTGTTTTTTTCAGTAGGGTTGGGTCATGTGTTTGTGTTACTATAGGTGTTGTATTATCGTAGCAACTTTAGAATTATCACAATTGAATTAATTCAAGTACTTTACTAGAGTATGGTTCAAAAACACTATACATTTACACTATAAATTACTATAGTATTTTTTTTCATGTGACAATCACTTTTTCAGCACAACTGAGAAAAATGACACCGGGTTTTGTTCAGAAATATGGAGGCTCTTTGCCAGATCTTTTTTTATTTCCTCTCTCTTAATTTTTTCTTGGTCTTTCAGAAGCTGAAAGGGTTTGTTATTGTTGAACGATTACATAAAGGTCAAGGCAGAGTCTCTGCACATAATCAGGCAGATGGCTGAAAGTTTGCTAAGTGTAAGTGGATTACATCTCTGTTATCGTGCGCAAAAAGGATTGTGTAAAATATCAAAGTGTTTCAGCTCTCACATATGGCCTTGTTGGGAATAAACTTTGAACTGATTGCATTTTAGCCTCATTAACACTGTATTTTGAGACAAATTTCACAATCTTAGTCAGGTTATACACCATAATGTGTTTTTAAGCCATTTAAATTTCATGTCCACCATGTTGACACTTTCATGTGGTGTGAATTGTGTCTCTTCACTACCATTCACAACAATATGAGGCCATCACAATCTCAATTCAGTATAAATTTGTCCATGTATTTTTTCACCTAATTGTTTAATGAATGTTATGAATCTGGACATGCTGATCAGCTACCTTTTTGCATAGCCATGTCTTGACAATGCAAAGCATAGGTATGCCAATAGTACTGTATAAAGGACATTTTGCACAATTCTCAGAACTTACACCTTTCAAAACTATTACTGTCTGTTTTTGTTCTGTCATTTTCAGTTTTTAATCACACTAAAAACATGCTATTGTCCTTATTAGCAATAATAATTAGGCTTCAATGCTCTTTGGAATTCTTGATTCTGATTGGTCAGTCATAAAATTCCAAGGTATGTAAATTAGGTAAACTACTAACACTGGCTAATCTGGTTACTTTGAATCATCTTGACCATTGGCGAATAGCATACATATACATACTTTATGCTATCTGGTCAAACTGTCTAGTGACAGAAAGTGCATAGCTTAATATAGGCTGCATTCAGCCATTTTCTCTCTGCAAACTTTAATTAAAGGGCTAATACATTTTCCATATCTGGGGTCTCATTTTTTATGGGGTGCACGCACAAAACAGGGAAGGAAATGTGCATACGTCACTGCACGCAAAAGTTGCGATCTATAAAAAAAATAATTGATTTAATTGATTAAATTAAGGTGACACCGTGGCTCAATGTTAAGCAATGTCACCGCACAGCAAGAAGGTTGCTGGTTCGAGTCCCAGCTGGGCCAATTGGCATTTCTGTGTGGAGTTTGCATGTTCTCCCCGTGTTAGCGTGGGTTTCCTCCGGGTGCTCCGGTTTACCCCATAGTCCATAGACATGCGCTATAGGTGAGTTGAATAAGCCAAATTGGCCGTAGTGTATGTGTGTGGATGAGTGTGTATGGATGTTTGCCAGTACTGGGTTGCAGCTGGAAGGGCATCCGTTGTGTAAAACATATGCTGGATAAGTTAGCGGGTCATTCCACTGTGGCGACCCCTGATGAATAAAGGACTAAACTGAAAGAAAATGAATGAATGAATGATTAAAATAAGTAATCATCTTAACTGAAAATGGCTTAATTGAACCACTTTAAATCCTTGTCCGAGCCATAATCAATAATAAATTAAATAAAATTTATTCTGGTGTAAGTTCACTTTTAGGAAGGTTTCTATGCACATTTTATCAGACCCCAGATCTGTGTTTTGTGTATAATTGTTCACTTTTGTGGCAAGTAGCTATGTAGCGTTACTGTTTTTGACGGTATTTTTAATCAACTCAATGAGTATATGACATCTATCAAAAACATTGTAGAAGTCATATGTAACTCTATATTCTTTTGAATGGGACTCTAGGCCTACCTAGAAAGTATATTTTTCCCCATTTCCTATTAGAACTCAAATGGTGTGTACCTGAAAACTAATTAAAAATGGCCCGGCAAGCAGACTGACTTCACTTTGAATTGAATTGAATTGAATAGAATAGAATTGGGCGAGGCAGTGGCGCCGCAGGTAGTGCTGTCGCCTCACAGCAAGAAGGTCACTGGTTCGAGCCTCGGCTGGGCCAGTTGGCATTTCTGTGTGGAGTTTGCATGTTCTCCCTGCGCGTGGGTTTCCTCCGGGTGCTCCGGTTTCCCCCACAGTCCAAAGACATGCGGTACAGGTGAATTGGGTAGTCTAAATTGTCCGTAGTGTATGAGTGTGAATGAGTGTGTGTTGATGTTTCCCAGAGATGGGTTGCAGCTGGAAGGGCATCCACTGTGTAAAACATGTGCTGGATAAGTTGGCGGTTTATTCCGCTGTGGTGACCCCAGATTAATAAAGGGACTAAGCCAAAAAGAAAATGAATGAATGAGTTGAATTGAATTGAACTGAATTGAATTGAGTGTATTTATTTAACAGGGACATGCACAAAAATACATTGACCTCGAAAGAAAAGAAGTGCTTTGCCAGGTTTTAGCAAAGTTGCTAAATAAATAGTGCTTGTTGCTTTAAGAGACATTGTAGAAAAAACTTGCATCCTGTTTGTGCAAGTCGAAAACCATATAAAAACCTATAAGAAGACATTTTGAGAAATAAACAGGCTAGTATTTTACAAGAAACCATACATTCTGTGCATTATGCACACATTATGCAGACAAGTTTTAAACTATTCAGTCGATCCCTGGTCTGGCACAAACACTTTTCCCAGCAAGCATACAACATCATAAGATGTTACTATCAGGTTAGATTTAGGTTGTGATGTCAGGTGAACAAAATTTTAAGTCTAGCCAGCGTTTAAGGACAACGTTATTTTGATGTCCAATAACGACGTCAAAATGACATTGATATTTGGTCGATTTTAGGTTGTGTTGGAAAGTGACCAAAATCCAATAGAGTCTTAACCATGATATTTATTCGTCAGGTATGGCAATCAAAATCCAACGTCTGATAGATGTCATCGTGCTAACGTCCACACAACGTCAAGCTGTAACATTGATGATTTTAGTTGGTGATTTAATTTTTTGGAGTGGGATGCTAATGGTCTAATCTGATTCCATTTTTTGTAAGCCAAGCTAACCCAGCAGGATGTCAGCATGACGTTAGATTGATGTTGTACCCCAACGTCGGGGATGTTGCATTTTGTTTGAAAATGAAAATCAGGTTGATGTCAGTGTCCAACATCCAACCTAACACAAATGTAATAATATTACGATTTAAAGCTTATCTCTTCTGACAGAAAATTAAAAGTTGCTATAGATTGATATAGGAACTAGTAGCTATATGCTGGTGGTATAATCCAATTAAATGATCAATGATTAGGCTATGCTAAAAAAAGTACAGTTAGCTTTATAGCACCTATCCTACAAAGGATACACATATTCTGTCACATATTCTTCATCGTTCTGCTTTAGTAGGCTATATAACATCTAAATAACTTTTCTCCGAAAATTTCATTTCTCATTTTAGAGCAAAACAGACAAGAGAATTAATTGCGCGTTATATGATGCATAGCCCAGTTGCTCAAGTGGACTTTAAGTAATTACGCATCCTCCAGCCAAAAGCAGAGCCTTTGCAATTTTATGCCTAAATTAATTACCAATACCATTCATGCAACATTTATTTGCAATCAGAGCAGCGGAGTGAGACAATGGACAACATAAATTATAATATTAGCCAACAGTGGCCAGCGACGTCCGGGTTTGTAATGCCCAGCGGATTTATATAACGCTGTATTCCGTGAACTTGCTCATCAAGTCAAACAATGAATTGTGTCTGCAGAAGATCTGTAAGATTAATTACACCAGTTGATCGCTGTCCAGAGGATGTCTGATGTATTTCTGCGAGAGTTTGTGTGCCGTCCGGATCAACTAAAGTGCTTTATTTAATGCTGTAATGGTCAGCTGCTTGTTAGGCTGCTGCAGATCGAAATTTACATTTTAATGAAAGGACCGAGAGGGCCGTATTTCAGTGCTGTTTGTTTGTTTTCAGCATAGAGGATGGGGGTTTATGGATTAATAAACTTCAAAACACTCAAAGATACATTTAAATTGGAGACCACCGACTATCGTTATCTAAATGGTGCTACATTGCGTTTCCAATTTCTTCCTCTTTAATTCACTTGACAGAATAAGGACAGATGGTTTAGGAGTTGTTAAATTGTCATCTGTTTCCACTATTTTACAGACTGAGTTTAATAGCTTGCCAAAGTGGGATATGGATCACTTGCTCACTCGTAGATATTATTGATTTAAAATGATTGTGATATTTGAGTTAAATGTCATTAAGATGAGAGAAATGATAATTAATGGCATAATGTTTAACCTTAAGAGTTACTATCTACCTACTATCTACCTTCAATTTTTCTATCTATACATGAAAATAAAAAGCTATATCATAGGAGTTTACTTATCTTATAAACAGCACAGCTGCTTTCTTAACATACTCAAAGATTCATAAATAATATCCATTACAATATTATAAAAAATATGTCAAATATATTTAGGGAAATGCTTATATTACGTTTTAATTATATTTTATTTGACCATTTTCACTGTATTTTCACATTTTATCTAGTTTTTATTTATTTATTTTAATCAAATTATTTGATATTTTTATAGACTTTTGCCAAAAAAATTTGTAATTAATACATTGTTTTAATTATTTGTTTCTTTTATACTATTGTGTTCATTTATAAAAGCTTGATTATATGTTTTAACCTTTTTTTCATTCATTAAATTCTTTTAATAATAAATTATTAATAAATTTTAAATTATTTTTTTAGCTTTACATTTTTATGCTTTTCTCTGAACATTACAACATTACTTCCCAGCATTACCATGCACCCCCTTGCAAAACAACAATATTAATATAAATAATACAGAAATACAATAATAACTTCTATAATTTATCTTTCATCACGTTTGTCCAAAAACTGAAAATTCTGTCATCACACAAGATCACTTGAAGAAAGCTGAAAACCTGTAACCACTGATGTCCATAGTGAGAAAAACAAAAAGAGATATTCATTGTTTTTCAAAATATCTTCTTTTGTGTTTAACATGACGTTTTGAAACAAGTAAAGGGTGAGTTAATGATGAAAGATTTCCCTTTGGCTTATTCCCTTAATTAACAGGGGTCGCCACAGCGGAATGAACCACTAACTATTCCAGCATATATTTACGGCTTATGACTCAAACCAGCAACCTTCTTGCTGTGAGGTGACCACTGAGCCACCATGCCACCTTTTAGGTGAACTCTCCCTTTAAAACAAAAAAAAAGGGGCCGTTAAAAAGGGTTTTAAAAGTCAAATTTCAACATATGAACAGACTGTTAAAATTTGAATATGTTTTTCTTATTAAATGTGATCAATCTACAGTAAAGTGATATCATTATTTAATCTTGTTGAATAAAACCAATTATTGCGGCGTATATTTCCGACACGTGACTTACACCAGCGACCTTGCTGTGACGCCACCACTGAGCCACCATACCACATTTTGGGTGAACTATACTATCCCTTTAAAATTAAATATTAGACACCATCAAAAAGGGCTTTAAAAGTCTCATTTCTAAATATAAACAGATTGTTAAAATTTGAAATATATATATATATATATATATATATATATATATATATATATATATATATATATATATATATATATATATATATATATATATATATATATATATATATGTGTGTGTGTGTGTGTGTGTGTGTGTGTGTGTGTGTGTGTGTGTATAATCAATGGCTTAAAAAAACTAAGTTATTATTTTCGAATATATCTAAAACGCTTCTACTAAAACCTTTAACTGATTTGTCTTTTAATTAATTGTGTAGATTCACCACTAAAATCTACCTAAAAATAAATCTACATTTCACAAAAAAGGGATGCATGAACGCAAATATGTTGGTCTCTAAAAGATGCTAAATAACAATCATCAACATCACGTGCTGCTGAGGTGACATTAAAGAGCGTCTCGCACGAGGAGAGAATGGCCTGTAATTTACATGCATCTGCAAACGCTCCCAATTAAAGCCTGAAACAGCAGGATCCTTGTACAAACCCACTGAGCTACTGCACCGCTGAGCCACAGGCAGACGAACAACCAGGTGTGTGTGTATGTGCATGTGTGTGTGCGTGTGTGTGTGTGTGTGTGTGTTATACCCCATGATGTCCAAGTAATGGCCTAATAAATCTACTCATGCAGTAAGCAGATCTCACCAGTGTTGGGCCAGTCATTCCTACACCTGCTGCTCCTCAACACCGAATCCAGTCGTCCTCCAGAGGCTCTGTCTGTGGAGCCATTCATCAAAGGTCTGTTTTTAATCATTTGTAATTTTGGTTAAGAAAAATAGGTCTCAGCTATGTAAAAATAATCATAATAATAACTCATAGTCAATTTCTAGACAAACTGTGCTGAGGGTCGAATTGAACATGGACAAGAATCTAAATGAACCAAAAGCAGAACATGTAGTCGTCAAAGATGTACAAGTCATTTAAAGCTTGCATTAAGATTAAACTGACTTAGAAGAGTTTGAATGACTTAATAAATTAGGTTGAAACATTAATCTATTTTAGTATGTTAAACATTTCCTCATGGTTTCAATTCATTCTCAGGTTGTTCCAAACATTAATCAAATTCTTTCTTCTTTTAAACACAAAAGAAGATATTTTGAAGAATGTTGGAAGCCATTGACACTTGTAGTAGAAACCAAAAAATACTATGGAAGTCAATGGCTGCTGCTTTCAAACATTCTTCACATTATCTTCTTTGGTGTTTGTGAGGTTGACGAACTAGGAAGGCTTGTGGTGGATTCTTGATGGATGGTAATGCAAGAAAGCCTTGGGAAAATGATGGCACTACTCGCTGATGGAAAGTGTAAAGTGGTGGTTTATTTACTGTGTACGAGAGTGAAAACCAAAATGACCCAAAGTTCCAGCAAAGTAACAAAATAACCCAAAATAAAAGAACAAAATAATCAGCAAACAAACAAACAATATATGTACAACCACACTATTATACACAGACAAGTCACAAAGGGGCTACATGCACACAGACTTTTAATTTTCAGTCAGGCAGCCCAAGAGCTTCCAGTGAACTGTCTTTTCATTACAAAATTGTCACGTTTAAGATCTGATTTCTTTAAAAATCAGCAATCTTCACTGCCTGTTAGATATACGATATGAGGTGGGTCTCAGATCAGACGAGAAACACTGCATTAAATTCCATTTACCCCCGCCATGTCTTTAAATTATGACAGTTTATTTACCCCAGTATTTTCAATGGAATTTCTGCGATAGCCAGCTGCTACTGACGGCGCTAGTGGTTCCAACAGTCTTTCATCTCGTTTTATGCTTAAACAACTAAATGAATGCTTAACACTATTTAACTGAACGTATTGTAAATACATTTCAACATCGATGCTGTAAAAACAACTTTCTGAAAATAAAAAAAGTCACATTAAGCTTTCACCCGAAGTTTATCGTTGGCTTTAAAACTCTAGCTGTGCATAGAGCTCTTTGCTCATGCACCACAGTAGTTTGCTCATCAGTTAACCTGGTTTTCACTCTCGTACACTGTAAATAATGAAACCCACTCTTTGGATAAATAAATAAATGAAATAAAAAATAAGTAAATAAATGAAAACAGCTGTTTGGTAAAGTAAGTAAATAAATAAATGAATTAAGTAAGTAAATGAAAACCACTCTTTGGTTAAATAAGTAAATTAAAAAAGTAAATTAAATAAATAAATAAATAAAAAGTAAATAAATGAAATAAGTAAATAAATAAAAACAATGTTTTGCTTATATAAGTGAATGAAATAAATGAATAGATAAATAAATAAATAAATAAATAAATAAATGAAACCCACTATTTGGATAAATGAAATAAATTAAAAATTAAGTAAATAAATGAAAACCACTCTTTGGTTAATTAAGTAAAGTAAATAAATAAATTAGATAAATAAATAAATAATAAGTAAATAAATGAAATAAGTAAATGAATAAAAAACACTTTTTGCTTATATAAGTAAATGAAATAAATAAATGAATAAATAAATAAATAAAACCCACTCTTTGGATAAATAAATAAATAAAATAAATACAAAAATAAGTAAATAAAGCCACTCTTTGGTTAAATAAGTAAATGACATAAATAAATAAATAAATAAAAATCACTCTTTGGTTATATAAGTATATAAAATATATATATATATATATATATATATATATATATATATATATATATATATATATATATATATATATATATATATATATATATATATATATATATATAAAGAAATAAAAAAACACTGTCAATAAACCATCACTTTTGACTTTCCATCAGCGAGTAGTGCTCATCATTAATTTTTCCGAGGTTTTCTCGCATTACCATCCATCGAGCCTTCTACTAGCCTTCCAGATTTGTTAACCTCACAGTGTTGAACAGAACAGAAGTAAGAAACTCAAACAAGTGAAGAGTGAGTAAATGACTTTTTTTTGTAAACTATCCCTTTACATTTAGAAGAACACACCTTGTCTTTTTATTTTTTAAAGATGCAAGAACAAAGATGACTTCCGGAATACCTACCTGATTGCTCTCTTCATAGTTCTAGTTCTCTTCATTGTTGTTCTCTTCCCGGTTGTTCTCTTCATAATTGTGATGTCCCCATTGCAGTTTGGATAGGTAAAACTTCTTGCACAAGATCTTTGTGCGATTGTGTGTGTGATGAAGAAAACTGCTGCTGTTTTGTCACCTTTACACATGTTATTAGCTCTTCACAAGTTCTCAAATCATAAAAAAATAATGCACAAATAAATAAAATACTGCACAAAGAGTGTTTAGTCAATTAGTGTTTTGATTGTTTGGCTGTTGCAAATATACAGAAAATACGTAGAATTGTTTGTTTTGTATCTTCACTGAACTTAAAAATAATAGCCAAGAAAAATTAAATATTTCATTTTCTTTTTTAGGCCAGGACGAAACAAAGTTAAGCAACACAGGCTCATTGGAAACAATTGCTTCAGCCTGCAAAAATATACTTTAAGGTGTGTGACTACATGAACACTAGGGGGTAGTACGACGCCAACAACTTTTGTTCCTCTTGACTCTGATGATATTTACAGTGACATATTATTATACATTAATAAATGACTATTTACGCGCATTTCTTTCCAAATAAATACCCCAAAACAACTTGGACCCAATAAAACAAACATAGACGGTGTCTATGTTTAGTAATTGAATATGTTTACCTCACCTATCTATCTCCATGTGGTCAGCTTCTGTTTTTCTGGTAGCTAACTATATATGTTGTTTGAGTCCGGCAAAGGGTATTCCACAAAAAGAGATAAACGCAAAAAAAAAATCACGGTAAAACTACATGGTAAAACTGCACTTTTCTCTTACATTTGCTTTTGAAAACACTATGGTCATTGGACATGTTCAAGAACGGTTTTGTTAAAAGTAAAACAAAAAAATACTGTAGATAACAGATCACACCCTCTTGTGGATTTGACACTGAATTATCATAGTTAGTTCGTAGAAAGTATTTTATCAATGTTTATATGGACTGACACAGGGGTCACTATACTCGATCCCGGAGGGCTGGTGCCCCTGCAGGGTTTAGCTCCAACTTGCCTTAACTCACCTATCCGAATGTTTTAAGTATATCTAGTGAGACCTCGATTAGCTTGTTCAGGTGTGTTTGATTAGGGTTGGAGCTAAAATCTGCAGGATACCGGCCCTCCAGGAACAAGTTTGGTGACCCCTGGATTAGATCAAAATTTGATCTGAATCAACACTGAATTGACACATGCTAAATAATAACAATAACTGTCTATAGTTTGTAAGATTATATCTGAACTGAAGTTGTTTTGAACGTCACACTCTGAATCAAATCAGTATGAAATTCTGATACAAGCAAGATAATGACATACAGTTGAAGTCAGAATTATTAGCCCCCCTGAATTATTTTTTTTCCCCCAATTTCTGTTTAACATAGAGAAGATTTTTTTTCAACACATTTCCAAACATAATAGTTTTAATAACTCATTTCTAATAACTCATTTATTTTATCTTTGCCATGACGACAGTAAATAATATTTGACTAGATATTTTTCAAGACACTTCTATACAGCTTAAAGTGACATTTAAAGGCTTAACTAGGTTAATTAGGGTAACTAGGCAGGTTAGGGTAATTAGCCAAGTTATTTTAATACGATGGTTTGTTAGACTATCAAAAAAAATATATAGCTTAAAGGGGGCTAATAATTTTGACCATAAAATGGTTTTAAAAAAATTAAAAACTGTTTTTATTCTAGCTGAAATAAAACAAATAAGACTTTCTCCAGAAGAAAAAATATTATCAGACATACTGTGAAAATTTCCTTGCTCTGTTAACCATAATTTGGGAAATAATAATATTAATAATTCTGACTTCAACTGTATATGTCTCAACAGTTGAGTGTCTGACACAATATGTATTGTATGATGGATTATAAACACAAAGGTGACTTGACTTCACTGCTCAAAATGTAAAGAAAAATGTGAATCCTCTGAGAATATTCACGTACATATTTATTTTTTCTCATAATGTTGCACTGATCTATATCTATCATTGGCCTGTTAGATAAAGGCCTCTTAACACACAGTAACACAATCTCTGCATTTAATACTTCATAAAATCATCATGTAATTACATTGTAAAATTATTATTCATAATAGGCAAATAGTGAAACAAAATCTTCTGAAAAATGCTATTACCAGAACGCAAAAACAAATTATAACTACTCCTGCATAAAAATTGTAAGTAAGAAAAAAAGGAAGACAATTATTCTTTTATATGAAACATATTTTCAATCACGATATAATAGTCAACATTTGAAGTGACATGACAAAGTTCTCCTCAAATCTTTGAACAACACCCATTCTTGTCGATTTTAAACAAATTTTTTGATCCACTTCAAATATTGTTTACTATATTTATATAATAGCAAGTAACAGTGAATTAAATGTAAATTAAAATTACAAAAAAGAAAGTGAAATAAAGGAGTTTATAGTTAGTTTCTTGTAAAAACCTCAATAATCTTTATGTACAACATTTGAAAAATGTGTCTATTTCTATGCTGTTTGATTTCTATTTTGATGATTTTATTGCGCATCAGACTTACTCTAAAGTGATTATTAATAACTGATTCTCTTATTTCCCTGTTGATCTCTGTAAATCTGTTTGTTTAGGTCTATATTGTATTGTACAATGCATTATAGAAATGAATAAAAGCATGCCTTTCATTAGCAGTCATTAAATGCAAATCATATACTGAGTAATTTCACTCCATACCCTTTGGTGTTACACTGGTCACGCTGCTTTGGGTAGTTGTTGAGTGATGATGGTGATGGTGATGATGATGATGACGGCCATGGTGACGGTGACGGTGACCATGATGATGAGGACGATGTCCATGGTGATGATGACGACCATGATGATGTCGTCCATGATGTCGGGTGTGATGTCCAGTGTGATGGTGACGATGATCTCCATGTCCATGACGTCTATGTCCATGATGTGAATGCATGATGGCCTTTGATTCAACAGTCGCTCTTTCTTTTTGAGTCATGTTCGGACACATGGAATTACCGAAGACGTCTAGATCTATAAGGACAACTCCAATGCCTCCAAAGCCTTGCTGGAGCACCTGGACATTAGACTAGTGTTGATATTCAGTAATACAATATTTCATGATTACGAGCATGCCTGATATTGTTGTGTTGGGCTCTTTAAGATACAGTGAATTATGATTTAAACTCTTAACGACTTTTAAGAACATTCAGATTGTTGTATTGGTGGGTTTCATCACGGCTCAAATGCTTGAAGACTTTCTTATTTTTCACAAAAACAAACAATGTCATATGACAGCAAGCAGTTTTTGTTTTTTAAAGATGTCTAATAGATGTCTAATAGACGTCTAAACATAGTCATCTTGGCTAAAACAAGGCTAAATTTGGGCTGTCAGTAAAAATATACATCTAGGAATAGGCCAAATCTAGACTAGTCATCAAATAAACAGAAATGAATGACTACACATATAAAGGCCGTCTAATCTGTTTATTTGACGACTAGTCTAGTTTTGGACTATTCTTAGACTTCTGTTAGATTTTCACTGACAGCCCAAGTTTAGCCTTGTTTTAGCCAAGCTGTCTACGTTTAGATGTCTATTAGACATCTTTTAAACACAAAATTGTTTGCTGGGATGTTAATATGTCTTAGTTAATGCTAAATAACACATTAAAATCAAAGGTTGTGACAGTTTTATTTGATAGAGATAATAAGTAAGTTAAGATTAGTTTAGGGCTGCACGATACTGGAGAAAAAGGCGATATGCTGTGTTGTTATTGAATAGTGCGATAACAATATTTCCTAAAATATAACATTACCCTAGAAAAATGCTATTTTCATTATACCATAAAAAGTAAAAAACCTAAATTACTTTGACTTGTTACAATTAAATGAATTAAGTTTGACATACTACTGGATAAAACAATATATTTCAATGTTTCCTTCTATTTTAGGGACATTGTGAAATTTGGAGTACTTTTGAACAACAGAGATGATGATTTAACTGCAACTTGTGTACTTATTTTACTGAAATTCTTCATTCATAAATGCAAAATTTTAAAACAACTCCTCAATTGAGTGTCTTTAAAAAAGTGTTTGCTACCTATGTAGAAGCTTTAAAAATAATGAAGGGTGAGAAGGCTAAACTTCTGATGGTAGATGTAACAAGTTTTAGTAATTTATTTATGACGAGCATAAGTATTGTTCGCTATTAATAATATTGTTAATTTATTATTATTATTATCATTATTATATTGACATGGAAAGGAAACTATTTGTACTGTAATAAAAGTATTATTATTAGTATTATTATCATTATTATTATTATTATTATTATTATTATTATTATTATAGGAAGGAAATCATTTGTACTGTACTGTTCTATTCTTGTTCTCTAAAATAAATGACTAAGACTTGTTACACCTAAAAGAAATAACTTAATTTATTACTAAAAACTGTCATAAATTAAGTTTTTTAAGTCTAATTCATTAAATTGTAACAAGACGAAGTAATTTGTTTAAGTTTTCACTTTTTCCAGAGTAGTTTTGGTTCATCTTTTTTATTCAAATAAACCGATAAAGAATATTTTTCAGATCTAATTCGGACTAAAAAACGTGTCAGGATGAAAATCATGCAGTCTTTAAATAGTCTATGAATGAGTGAAAACTTCAGTAGATATTCTGACTGTGATTGGCTGTTGTCTTTTTCCTCTCTTGTCTTGACTCCTGTCATTAGTGTTTATTTTAAGCTCTAGGTTCACCTTTGGGCTGCTCTAGTCAATAGCAGAACAGCAACTACTCAGGAGGTGGGGACAAAGATAGTAAGGGCCCATCTGATTGGTCAAATTTCAATGAACAATAAATAAAATAAACGTAATTTATCACAGTGGTTCCCAACTTTTTGCCTGAGACCCCCTTTTCCTCCAAAAAAAATTGTAAGGCCTGCATCGTCTGCAAATGTCTTATTCATTTGGTTGGCCTGATGCTTTCGTTAGCAAGAACTTTGGTGCAGATAATGCACTGTAGCTGTCTTGGTATTTCCTGCATTTCATGTTTCCAGTATTGCTACCGCTGTGACCTGAAATGCTTGGAGCATCCTCACCCGGGTCCAGTAGGCTTGGGTCATTACTATTAGCTGCTGAAGGTGAATTACAAATTTGTTCATTTTTTGGTCAGTCAGGGGATAAAATTAACTTAAGGCAACATGATCATTCTCCTAATTTTCCACTGCTAAAAATGTTTTAAAAATATGACGCAACCCCCAACAGATATCGTTGAGGCCCTCTTGTTTGCCAGGACCCCCCTGTTGGGAACCGCTGATATCACACATCTGCGATATGTATATTTGACATACTATTATCACATTAATGATAATTTTGCTGTATATTGTGCAGCCCTAGTTCAGTTATATTTTTTATACTTATTTCAACATAGCTTCTGTAACAATTGTAGCCATTTCTTACTGTTCATGTTAATGTACTGTATTAACTAATGTCTAGACATTATACTTAAAGTGAGATTTTGAGATTTAATTAGATTGTGAATCTTTAAAAAAAAAAGTTTATTATATAACAATTGAAGTAAACTTTCTTGCATCTAATGTCAATTGTTAATATCATGATAAAAACATCAGTTATCACAACAAGAAACTCTGATACAGTCATAATCCTGCAAAACGTAAGTAAACGCAGCATCATTTGTTTTGGTTATCTATTAATTTCATTCTTTAATCTGTATAATTTACTTACCTCTTTGACGGGACTTTGTCCATCCGAGACACTTGTTAATGTAATGAACTGCTCTTGTCCACTTTTAACAGCCTGACACACCTGAACACAAGAGATTCAGACAATTAAATAATATCAGAAGCTAATACTTAATGCTAAGCTAGTGCTATCTTCGGTTATGGCATACCTGATTGCCCAGGTATGAGTTCAAAACGTGAACATGATCCTTCTTTCCTTCCTCTGCAGTCGTATCATCATGTTTGGGATGATTTCTGTGGTGATACCTCTGAAGAAAACCAGGCATGACTAGATCCAGCTTCTGCAGGTCAACCTGTTGGTCCTGCCAGTGTTGGGCTGTTTTGCTCTGTTAAAAGGAAAATTAAAGTGTTTGTTCACCAAATATAAAAATTCTGTCATTAATTACTTACCCTCATGTCATTCCCAACCTAAGACTATATTTTCTGAACACAAATCAAGATGATGATTTGATGAAATCTGAGAGTTCTTTGAGCCTCTATACACAGCCATGGTCCCAAGACACACAGAAGTGTTCTTGTAGATTTGTATGGTTTAAACACTGAAATTACATGGAATGTTTTGACAATGTTTTTGGTTTCTTTTCTGGACACACCTGAACACAAGAGTTTCGGACAATTAAACAATATCAGCTCCCAGAGGAAGCTAATAATTAATGCTAAGGTAATGCTATAAACGACTTGGGACTGTTGCTGTCTGTGGAGAATGAGAGAGCTCTCGGATTTCATATAAAATGTCTTAATTTGTATTCAGAAGATAAACAAAGTTGTGGGGGTTTGGATCAACATGAGGGTGAGTAATTACTAACAGAGTTTTAATTTTTGGGTGAACTAACCCTTTAAATACAGACTCTGAATGCTAATATGCTAACGGCTAAATTGTGATATACCCAAACATGACAGATCTGCATCATTGCTGGTACTAAAACAGCATTCATTTTAAATGGTTTGTTCACCCCGAAATACAAATTCTGTCATCTTTTACTCCCCCTTGTGTTGTTTCAATCCCATAAGACTTTTATTCATGTCCCAAACACAAATGAATATATATATTTTTTGATAAAATCTAAGAAATTTCTGACCCTCCAATAAAAGTGCATTCACCCAAAACTCTAATACTTCAAAACAATCATTAAGAGAATGAAAAATAAATGCATGAATGAATGAATTAAGCTGTTTATTTCTTCTGAAGAGACAATAAAGAACAGATTTAATTTAGCTTTAATTCACGCATCATCCAGCCTGAACCTTGTTTGAATGTCACTGGTTTAAAGCAGGGGTGCCCAAACTCAGTCCTGGAGGGCTGGCGTCCTGCAAAGTTTAGTTCCAATCCCAATCAGACACACCTGGGCTAGCTAATCCTGCTTTTACTTGGCTTTCTAGAAATATCTGTGCAGGTGTGTTCAGGCAAGTCGGAGCTAAAATCTGCAGTTTGGGCACCCCTGGTTTAAAGCAAGCATGCTTGACCTTGTATGAGCAAACATGATGATAATTAATAATTATGGTTATATGCAATGAAAAGCTAAAATGAACAAATATGCAGGGTTCTTTTTAAGAATCGTTTGATTCATACAGATTATTTACTAATTTCTTTTAAACATTTATTATTTGTTCACATTTTAAGCATCAAAATTTTGGTTGAACACATGAATCTTGAAGGAACGTTTTAGATTTAATAAAACAAAGATGAAAATATTAGTATTTGTGTTGGAAGATGAATGAATTCCTAATGGTTTTAAAATGACGTTTCAACCAAATTCTTTAAGCTGCAGATGCAAAAAAATAGTTACAGTCCAATCTTTTTTTTCTTTTGAGATAATTTAAGTCAAATAAATTGTGTTGTGCCAATTAATAATGTTTTTATTTAACTGCCAAAAATGCTCATAGAGGCGCATGGAGGGTTAATCACATTATGCAGTCTGCACTATATGTCATATTTTTGTAGGCCAAAAACGGGAAATGAGCTTGCATTTTTAGAGTTTCGATTACGCTGTCTTCAATTCATCGGGTTTGTGGTCAAATTACTGAAATTAGGTCTTTGGTTAGCACAAGAAGTGCATGAAATGTTTGTTTTATCCTTTGACATAAACCACAACTCTAATACTCATTTTTTGGGGTGTCTTAAGTGTCTAATTGTGTCTACAGATGTTGCCAAATGCAGTATAATGTCTTCCTTTTAAACAAATAAACTCATCTACTCACTACGTCTGCTTTCAAAGCCTCACTACACTTATAAATACACTTTTACAAACTACTCTAACTTAAAGTTTTAATGGAAAAAATTTTTAAATAATGATTTAAAGCAGCAGAGGTGCCCAAACTTTTTCGTATGAAGGCCCAATAACCAAATATCATTATGAGCCATGGGCCAAAGGTAAATATATAACTATATTACATTAAAGTTACATTAAAGTTGTCATGGGTAATTTCCTAATTTATTTCCTGATACTTTAAAATAAATAGAAAACATTATATTAAATCGTATTAGCTAATGCATTATAACTTTTTAAATGATAACTTATTGCAATAAAAACAAACAATCACATTTACACCACAGTGCAGTTCAATACTGAATACTTTAGTCAAGCAGAATCTGCCTTGGACTTGATTTGCTCACCAAAGTCTTGGCATTGTCGGTGACAGATGTACATTTAAATAAAATCGGATTAATTTACACCATTTAATTGAAACATTTAATTTCAGTAAGCTTTTAACAATAAAACAAACAAAGGGTTATGTTAAATTTGAACTGACAATCTTGAAACCATTCCCATCATTCTTCCTTTCTTCTCAGAGGTATGCCGGGCCAAATCAAAGGTTACCATGATGGGCCCTACTTTGGGCATCACTGAATTAAAGAGTTGCAATTTCAGTCTACATTAAGCTTATTTTTTATATTTAACGATTTTTTTTTTTGAAGATGATCATAAAATGTGTGAGAATTATCAACTTTTGTTAGTCATAAACATTATTTATCCAAATACCAATAGCAATGTCCTATTGGGATTTTGTGGAGGGAATTATGTGTTGAATATCTACAAAAGTATCTCAATACTTTATGCATTTAGCCAAAAAAAGATGATCAAATTGTAATAAATATGAGCAATTTACAATGTACTGTCCATCCGTTTGGAGCTGAGCAGGCAGAATGGAGATGAAGTCCACATACCTTTAGAAAAAAAGGAGTGTAAGTAGAAAAATAAGCACAACAAACGCAATACAGTATACTGGTGCGTGAGAATGATACTGACTGTGAAAGTGTCTGCTCATCATAACTGGCCACAGTTTTGTCAGTGGTCTCCTTTACAGATGCTGAGAGAAGAAGAGGACGTGTTTCTTCATCAAACACACCTTTTAGACTCTGCAAACAAAATTAAGGCTAGCAATTTACATATTTTTAAAAGTCAAGCTCATTAGGAGGTGTTTTGTCATCTCAAAAGTAGTCCTTGCCTTGAGAAAATGAGTGAAAAGCTCTGTGTCTGAAGGGGTGCCATCCAGCCAAATCAAATTTAGACCATCCAGACGTTTTTCTTTCAAATATGTCAGCAGAGTTTGAATGAAACTCCCAACACTAGCTTCATTTGCAGACATCAGTTTCAGCCTAAACAACAGCAGATTAAGATTTATTTAGATGCTAGCATGGAAATAAAACTGCATTTATATATAAATTTATATACATTCAAACCCGAAATTATTCATACCCCTGGCAAATTCTGACTTATATTCAACCAGCAAGGAAATGACACAGGCTTCTCCCAAAAGATAAGAAGAGAATGTACAAGAGGCATCATTGTGGAAAAAAAAAATATTTCCCTGCTTTTATTTACATTTGAACAAAAACATTAAGTCAGAATTTGCCAGGGGTATGAAAAATTTAAATGTTGATATATATATATATATATATATATATATATATATATATATATATATATATATATATATATATATATATATATATATATATATATATACACACACACACGCACAATAATTCTGTCTGGTTCTTGAATCTGATTGGCTGATAGCCCTGCAATATTCTGCCAGTAACAGCACTCATACTGCCTCTTCACTCTTCACCATTGTGTATTACTTCCGCCCACATACAGCAACAAGCAGTGGACACTCTAAAGTTTGACAAATATTGCTTCTGTTGGACAACAATGTACTTTTTAGTCAAGAAAGTAGTTGTTTAGATTACAAATATGCAGTTTATTTATAAGGATAGTGCCTATTTAAAAATATTTATAATTTCTGAGAGACAGTGCGTCGGTGGCCATTAGCCTGTCTTTGAGCAGAGAAATAGTGTAATTTCAAACTACAGCTGATCAAATCATTATTAAACAGGTAAATGATTTTCTAAGTCTATCTCTCTGTTTTTTGTATGTTTTAATGCTGTATTTATACCACAGTAATAATTTGATCTCCCGATTGCAACAGAGAAATACTGGGAGATATCTCTGTAGACTGATAGCATTTCAGTGTATATCATATATTAGACATTACGCTAGAAAATCATTCAAACACTAGTTCTAAAGTGACGTTACTACATGGGCAATAGTTTCTGCTGTTCTGACGTCAGCTGCAGATGTAAAAGAATGGCGGAAGAAAGTAGTTCCTAATACAAAAAGGTTTTTAGACTCTTCTTGTTTGATATCTTTTTTTATACACATGATTATGCCATCAAACTGTTGTATAAACGCAAGATGTGGCTGTATATCAGCACTGGTGGGACGCAAAGGCACGCCTCCCACCAGTGCCGATATACAGCCACAACGCACTACTACTCGTGTGATATTTCTCATATATATATATATATATATATATATATATATATATATATATATATATATATATATATATATATATATATATATATATATATATATATATATATATATATATTTTTTTTTTTTTTTTTATTATTTATTTATTTATTTTTTATTTTTAATAAAAACATAGAAATATCAATATAAAACTACCTAATAGCATTTCATTATATTAAATGTAATTTATATAAGAAATGTCTAATTAAACATTTTTATTGTTATTATTATTATAATTATGATTATTTTATTATTATAAAAAAAAATAAACTTTTGTACCTTGATGATTTGATCTCCAGTCCAAGCAAAATCTTTAAAGCTGAATTTCTGTGGGAAATATAAATAAATAAACATACTTTTTTTTACATGTTTTGTTTAATTTATGTTGGAGTAATTAAATAACTTAAACAAAAACCTTCAATATAGACAAAAAGTAAATACATATACATCTACTACTACTATTACAACACTGACTACTACTACTACACCTCCTCCTCCTACTACTACTACAATTTTAAACAAAAATAAAATGGACACAAAAATATCAATATCAATACCAAAATACAATTTGAAGTACAATTATCAAAGCTACAGTATGTAACTTTTGAACCTGAGTGGTTAATAAATAAGACTGCAAGCTCACTGCAAAAAACATTACGGCCAGAGCTACTTCTCAGCAGCAGGGATCGACCCAACTGACCTAAAATAGTCCCAATATAATAACTTAATAATTTATTCACTTTCCTTCGACTTAGTCCCTTTATTTTATCAGGGGTCGCCACAGCGGAATGAACTGCCAACTTATCCAGCATGTTTTACACAGCGGATGCTCTTCCGGCCGCAACCAAGTACTGGGAAACACCCATACACTCTAATTCACACACATACACAATGGCCAATTTAGTTTATTCAATTCACCTATAGTGCATGTCTTTGGACTGTGGGGGAAACCAGTAACAAACACATAAACGCCATCTGGCCAAGCCAGGGCTCGAACCAGCGACCTTCTTGCTATGAGGCGACATTGCTAACCATCGTGCCGCAATAATAACTTATTATAGGCTCAAATTAGACTAAAACACAGTTTGGAAGATGGATTTATAACGCACTCGTATGCGCTCATGAAATAAATGTTGCAAGTTTTGAACAACAAAAAACTGAACCATTAACAAACAAACAACCCAAACAATGGTCTGTCATCCCATTGTTAATTAAATGAAGACTAGTTCAGTTTTCTATTGAAACAGATATGAAAAATCAGACCTCTCCTTCATCCTTTGAATAGTGTGGTAATCATCCTCCGTCAGGCTCTGGAGGTAAAGCTCATCATCGCTGGAGACGGAGGGCAGAATGATGTGAGTGCAGGAACCCTCACGAGTGCTCGGAGTCAAAACATCCAGATAACAACTCAGTCTGCTGTGATTCCTCTGAGCACCTGAAACACCAGTCAAAGACACTATCCAGTCACCATTTACTCGTCCTGAAGTAATATCTTCTTATGTGTTCAAAAGAAACAAAAATGTTTGGAACTGACTTTTAAACACAAAAGAAGAAAACTCATTGCACTGAAAACCCATTGACTACTGTTGGATGCTGGTTTCTGACATTCTTCAAAATATCTTTTTGTTTGTTTGGAATGAGTTGCATTATTTATTTGTTCTTTGGTTAGGTATCATTTTAAAGCTTGTTGCGCCTCACCACCACAAATGTGCTGAGAACTGAAAACAGAATGACATTTTAAACAGCTACTACAATCTTACCCACTGAAACCACCAGGCACAGGAACGCAAAAGCTGAAAAACAATAGAAAACAGTAATAAAGATTATTTGTGATTGATACGTTGATATGCGACATCTTACAAAAACGATCATGAGAAATTGATATGTTATTTTGGTTTGTTGGTTTTTTTCATGAAAGTTAGGAGGTCTGTGGCTGTTTCAGTAGAGAAACCTATATAATATCCCACATCCTGATGTGCTTGTAAGTGTTGTTACAAGCAGTACTCAAATGTTCCATTTTGTAGCAATTGAATATGATGCAATTATGCAACAGCTTAAATGCATTTATTTAAATATGGATTTTGTTACATTTTGTAGAATTTGTAGTAGTCTTCAGATTCCAAACATCAATTAGCAAGATCAAGTTCAATTAGCAATAGTTATTTTAAATACAGTATTAATGTACAGGATTTCAAAATTTTACTGTTGGTAAGGAATTCTTTTATGTTTTTAACAGAAGTCTGTTTTGCTGACAATTTCTGGATTTCTTTGAAAAAAAAATCATTAAAATGTTTTTTTTTTTGTGTGGAAATTTTTAGATTTTTATGATTATTTGATGAATAAAAGGTTAAAACAACATAATTTACTCCAAAATAAGCATTTGTAACATTATAAATATCACTATATGTATATAAATATCACTATATATATATATATATATATATATATATATATATATATATATATATATATATATATATATATATATATACACATAAATACATACACATATATTTTTCTTTTTCAAATATTTCCCAAATAATGTTTAACAGAGCACATCATTTTTCACAGTAATTACTAATATTTTGTATATATTGTTTTATTTTGGCTAGAATAAAAGCAATTTTATTTTTTAAACCATTTTAAGGTCAATATTATTAGCCCCCTTGTATTAGTAAAAAAACAGCTATATCAAATACAACACCTCTATATTTTTTTAATTGTCTACAAAACAAACCATTTTTATACAATGACATGCCTAATTACCCTAAGTTGCCTAATTAAGCCTTTAAATGTCACTTTAAGCTGAATACTAGTATCTTGAAAAATATCAGCAAAATATTATATACTGTCATCATAGCAAAGATAAAAGAAATCAGTTATTAGAAATGAGTTATTAAAACTATTATGTTTAGAAATGTCTTGGAAAAATCTTCTGTCCATTAAACACATCGGGGGAGAGATATTTGTAAAAAATCAATTTAACAAGAGGGCTAATAATTCTGATTTCAACGATAGATAGATAGATAGATAGATAGATAGATAGATAGATAGATAGATAGATAGATAGATAGATAGATAGATAGATAGATAGATAGATAGATAGATAGATAGATAGATAGACAGACAGACAGACAGACAGACAGACAGACAGACAGACAGACAGATAGATAGACAGACAAATAAAGAATATTGAACAAAATATGTAAATGGATATTACATTTACATTTAGTCATTTAGCAGACGCTTTAAAACATTATATATATTTTTTGTTCAATGGATTAATATATTATATATGCATATTATCCAATATATTACAATATTTAAGAAAAAAACTGAAAATAAATTGTACCAAAATAGCATTTTGAAAATTATAACAAAATGATGTACTTGCCTCTGCTGATATGCATTGTTCCTGCAGAAGTCACTGCTGCTGTGTAGTCTGGTAAAAACAGCCTGTATATCATAAACATACAGACAGAACTTCCTGTGTCAACATTTAGCCCCAATAGTTCCCCTTCTGCTTTCACACTTCGCTGATCATAAACCCACATCCTGAAGCCTGTAGTGCCATAACAGGCCTCTCTACCTTTCTTTCTTTCTGCACATATCAAGTTCAAATTTAACCAGTATACTGATTGAATATTTTGGGGTTTTCAGCCAAAAACTGAGATCACAAAGACATTACTTGATTATTACACATTACTAACCTGAATATAATTACTTGACAACGCTGCAACTACAACTTAATTACGTTTACATTTAAATAATTACATTTTCTGCTGACATATTTCAGATATTTGATTAAAGTCAGACATTTCTTGCAGTCAGAAGTAGGCCTAATGTGTAAGACTTTAACCCTGGGTCCTTCCTAACCTCAAATAAACGTTATCCTAAATTTGCTTCAAGCTGCTCATAATTAAACCGGAATAACTGTTCAAATCCTGGGTATTCATAATTGATGATTCACATATAATCCTAAACCCTGGGTTGACTTGCTTATTTGCATATTTGCCGTGTCAGCGTCACTGACTAGAGGAGAAGCAGCACGTGTCCTGTTTATATAAACACTAGCACGAACTCTCTCGTATTACAGTGTATATTGCAGACTTGATAACACAGGCTAAAATAAGTTTCCTGAATTTACTTTTCAGACTATAAAGGTAATTACGAAATGGTTTCCTCTCAGAAAAAAAGTTAATTTATTGCCTTCACAAACGCTGAAACCACTGTTTGTTCAACGTAGTTTTCGTGACTGTTCAAGGCACGAAACTGCATGACGTCCATTCCTAACATCTATGTAACCATTTCTTCATTGAACGTAAGAAAAAACGTTTATAGGTTGTACAGTACGTCTTTTTGAGTGTTTAAATATGTCTTTTATGCTGAATTTATTTAATACTGAATTTTTTTACACTGTAAATCTCAAGAGATGAATTTGGAAATAGTCCGCAGCTCGTTTCTATATGTAATATGTGTTAGTGACAATAAACCTGCAATCTCATACGTTTTACAAGTATCAGCTATTGTGAAAGAGTTATTCACCTAAAGGTGGGTATAGTAATATTATGACACAAGTTTGAATTTGAGAAATACTTACTTCTGAAAATGTTCCTTAAATGTAATTAACAATATGTCTTGAACATATGTTGATGGGTTTAAAGACTGATCCTCTTCCTCATTCCAGATTAACCTGTTTCAACCTGCAAACAGCATATCGCCAACACTTTAAAAAAGGACTGAAAGTCTCAATAAACCTGTAATATGAATTAAATTAAGTTTAACATTTTACATTTGATGATACAATTGACAAGCCACTACCTGAACATACTACTAGCCACCATCTGAGGTAAAAGCAACAGAAGAGGCGGAAGTTGTGGGAGTGGTGCCCTCTGCTGCTGACAAATGCAAACGTTTGCTCTAAACACCGCAAAAACAACCCATTTTCGTTTGTTAGTGAAATACGTCACAATAGCCACGGCCACCCCAATATGATTTTGCTGTTGATATTATTCATTTAAATGTACTTGCGTAAA
Source organism: Danio aesculapii (assembly GCF_903798145.1). Classification (NCBI taxonomy): domain Eukaryota; kingdom Metazoa; phylum Chordata; class Actinopteri; order Cypriniformes; family Danionidae; genus Danio; species Danio aesculapii. The sequence goes on along the minus strand of NC_079457.1, from coordinate 14,892,124 downwards.
TTCACAACATTTCAATAAATAAGCAAATAAAAAACAAATAAATACATTCCCCCTTTATAGTAATGCCTTTTGTTCAGTTTGTTCATTTGTTTATTAATTAATTAATTAATCTTCATTAATTTTAGACATGGCATATACTGCATGCTGTACAATAAAAGTATGTGAAAAATAAATGAAAAGTTATACACACACACACACACACACACACACATATATATTATATTATACAATATATATATATATATATATATATATATATATATATATATATATATATATATATATATATATATATATATATATATATATATATATATATTATTTGGTTTGCAAATGAACTTGCTGAATTATTTCAAGGAATAAACTACAGTATTTCAAACAGTAATTAATTAAATGAATTAAAACCACATTATTTCATTTACCAAAAACAAAAATATAACATTTCACTCAATTCATTATTTTTGGAGATTTGTTGTGGCCCTCTCTGCACTCTCAGAAATAAAGGTACGCGTGGTGTCACTGGGGTGGTACTTTTTTAAAAAGGTTCACATTTGTACCTTAAAGGTCCATATTAATACCTCAAGGGTACATATTAGCACCTTAAAAGTACAAAAGTGTTCCTCTTAAAATTTTTAAGTACTAATATATACATAATATACCAATATATACATTTATACATTTTAGGTACCAATTTGTACCCTTTAAGTACAAGCATGGACCTTCTAAAAAGGTACCACCCCAGTGACAGTTCGCGTACCTCTATTTCTGAGAGTGTGGCCACCCCTAAGAAAATTTTCTGGGGGCACCACTGCATAATATTGAAACAAAAAAACATAATAGATATAAAACATAACAGCTTTTTAGCAACGTTACACATACAGTTGAGGTCAGAATTATTAGCCCCCTTGAATTATTAGCCCCCCTGTTTATTTTTTCAGAGTTTTCAGATTTTTTCAACACATTTCTAAACATACTGTAACAGTTTTGATAACTCATTTCTAATAACTGATTTATTTAGTCTTTGCCATGATCACAGTAAATATTTTACTAGATATTTTTCAAGAAACTTCTATACAGCTTAAAGTGACATTTAAAGGCTTAACTAGGTTAATTAGGTTAACTAGGCAGGATAGGGTAATTAGGCAAGTTATTGTATAAAGATGGTTTGTTCTGTAGACGTTCGAAAAAATATATAGCTTAAAGGGGCTAATAACTTTAACTGCTTTTATTCTAGCTGAATTAAAACAAAAAAAATATATCTGTATTTGTATTATAAGAAATATATACATTTCTTATAATACAAATAAGAAAAAATATTATCAGACATACTGTGAAAATTTCATACTTGCTATGTTAAGCATCAATTAGGAAATATAAAAAAAAAAGGAGGGCTAATAATTCTGACTTCAACTGTATATACACCTGTCAACATCTCAAAAAAAGTGTTTTAGGGTTTCGTGACCCTGTAAATGTGCTCAAGACCAAAGACAAGGAACCACACATAATTTGTGGGATAAATTCAACTTTAATCTCACTTTAATCCCCTTCAAACGTTGAAATATAACAAGTAATGTGCAAAGTTTTAAACTGCAGGTAGTAGAACTCTAATCAACGATGAATCTGAATACAGCTGGTTAAGCAAACAGTACAAAACTGCTTTACATACATGCTATGACCTATGAGTCAAATGTTGGTAAAACTCTTTTAAAGAATTGATACAAATAATGTAACGTATCTCAGAGACCTAGTGCAAAGTAGTCCGTTTTTGTTACTTTTTGGCTACAAAAAAAGTAATGTTTTGTTCATTTTCTCACCTTTTATCATGTACAACGTTGTTCCAAACCCGTTGTCAAAAATAATTTCTTTGAATGTAAATGGCGTGATGGTGAATGGTGTATTCTTGTGGGAAACTACTCCTTCAACACCAGCAAATTGTCAGAAAACATACTTAAGCATCAGACTTTCAACACAATGGACTAAATGACTCTGAAAACATAAACACATGCTTGTTTTGTCTGGTAGAACATTCTGAACAAAATTTACACTTAAAATGACAGATAATAAGCATTAAACAATATGGTTAATTCTGTGTACTTTAGTGCTTATACATAACATTGTGATCTGTTGATGACGGATCACCATTCAATTGCTCCACCACGCCAGCTAGTGGCAAACAGAGGAACTGCACACAAATAATGCATCATGGGTACCTTTCGGAACAGTATACTAGTGATACTGCCGAATATTTACTATGCCTATAAGCATAGTATGCAAAACAAGCCTTAAATTTCTACAGTGAGTAATAACGCACGTTGTATGTTTGCATGGCATTTATAAATGTGATTAAATAACGAGTCAAGAAAGATGTTAAAAAGTGACGCACTGCATTGTGGGATATAGTGTTATGTGTAGCGTGCTTAGTTGGCAAATGCATACATTCAAAAGAATGGGGTCAGTACTTTTTACTACATTTACTACATTTTGATCGTATTTTTAAACTACTGACTCAGTAGTTTAAAAAATACGATCAAAATGTAGTAAATATTTTACATTTATAAATTTTTTGGAATTCTGTTGAACTTCCCAAGTTTCACAATACAGGATTATCAACATCGATGACAAAAATAAATGTTACTTAAACATCAAATTACTGCGTGATAATGAAAACTGACTGAATGACTACTGAAAATTCAGCTTTGCCATCACAGGAATAAATTACATTTAAAAAGCATATTAACATAGAAAACAGCTACTTTGAATTCTGTATTTTGGAACAAATAAACACAGTAAGTAGTTTTTTTTCTAAAACATCGACCCCAAACTTCTGAACGTAAGTGTACATACAGCAGAAATCCTTGTATGCAGTTCCAAACACAGCCGTGGATAATCCTCAACTACTATTCATAAATAAATCTCAATATAAACAACACGTTAAACACAACAACATATGGCAAACAATGATGAACACTATGTCTGAAAATAATGGCAAACCAAATCAATAAATCCAACATTAAATCAAAGTCAGATCATCCTTCAAGTCCTTCATCATACTCTCGTTCAGATAAAATGTGCAAATATTGTACCTTTATAGTGAAAACAACTTGCTACTAGTGCATTCCCAGCAAAGCAGCAGGTTTGGGTTTTCAACCCTAAAGACTTTATAGACCATTTTGAGGGATGTAAACAAAAGCAATGGTCCCAAAGCGTTTCCTGTTTTACATTTTTAATTTCTATAGCATCCGACAATCCAAAAAGAGTCCCATATTAATAAATAATTTTATGCTAGCTGTTTTAACATTAAGTTATGATACAGTTAACCATACAGTTATGAAATAGTTTGATAAGCAGGAAATGTTCATGGGCCAATGACATGACCACATTGAAATGATCTATACTAATACCCTAAGAATGCATATTTTTAACTTGGACATTTAAAGTTTAGCATGGATACTATCCTTCTGAAACAGTGGACAGGCCAGAAAGCAAGTGGACCTCAGTGCTGACACTCAAAGTATTGATCTTATTCTAAAATGCGGAAGTGCGCCTGTTTTCGCAATTGTTTTAGAACTTCCGATTAGGTCCCCTATGGGAGAAATGACTAGGATTAATAAATGGCAGAAAACGGTCAAACTACTTGCTCTACAAACAAATGTTTGCATTACCATACTGACCAAGTAGAATAATATATTAAGAAAATATCAGTTTGCAACATCAAGCAGCGTAACGAGGAGTTTTTAATGTCTAAAAATGAATGGAAGTGAATTAGACCGGAAGTCTCAAGCCAAAAAGATTCAAATGGCTGCACCCGCTCGTCGGCAAAGAATAAGGTGAATAGAGTACATTGAATAACAAACAAAACAGCATTATTGAATTTTAGATGAAATAGAAAATGGTCAAAAATGAGCCAAAAATAAAACTGCAAAAAGGTCTCAACTTCAGGGATTATTTCAGTGAGACACCAAACAATGCCAAGAATTTGTGGACAGTAGATATGCAGGTTATGGTCCATGTATTTGTTCAGAGCAAAACATAGATAAATCACATATACTTATTTTTACACCTTGTGTTTGTGGAACACAGTTCTTGAGGTAAAATTCATAGTCACACTGAAGTTTACTTTGCTACAATTACTAGTGATTGGAGGAGTTAAGCTTTTTAAAGCTTCCAACTAATTGCTTTGCAAAATCGGTCACTGTTTCAAAGTATTTGGTTTCTGACAGCCATTGACTTCCACTATGGAAGGCGATGGGTCCCAGCAACCAACATTCTTCAAAATATCTTCTTTTGTGTTCAACAAAAGAAGGAAACTCATGAAGGTTTAAAACCACATGAGGGGTCGGCACCAGTGGTGTAGTGGTTAGTGTGTCGACACATGCACTCCAGTGCTCACGGCGACCCGAGTTTGATTCCGCCTCGCGATCCTATGCCGATCCTTCCCCTCTCTCTGCTACCCTCGCTTTCCTGTCAATACTCTCTACTGTCCTTTCCAATAAAGGTAAAAAACCCCAAAAAATAATTATTAAAAAAAAACATGAGGGAAAATAAACTATGAGGCAATTTTCATATTTGGGTGAACTATCCCTTTACGTGTCTGCATAATATTTGGTTGTTCTATAGTGGTCTCTGCTGAATAGTACAAGAGACTATTAACAAATATTACTCCTTTTCTTTTTCTTTTTAACAAATGTCTCATTAAAACATTTGCCACATTTTGAAGGCAGCCATCAGTAACAGCTACAAGACATCTAGTCTCAAATGGTGATGTGATGATGGTGATGTGATAACATTATTTGAAAACTTTGAGAGTAGAGTGTAATGAAAGATATAGGGGTGAGCAGCTCGATCCTAAAGTATCGATATTTTCGATACTGGCAATGTATCAAAAAGATTGATTCTTAGATAGAAGTATCGATCCTTTCCATGCTTTTTTTTATTAATGTGTGATCACTGATTTAAATATCTTAATAATAGTAATAATGATAGTGCCACATAGTATATAAATATTTTCTAAATTAGAAACAGGAATGGGAACTATAATATTCTTCAGCCGTATCTCCGCTAACGGGTCAGTGTTTGCTCACAGCCTCACACTCTCAAAGCACAATACACACACCCAGTGCAGATTTTAAAACTCGAGCACGGGGCTGCGGCCATTATGACTGAATGAAATAGAAATATAATCTGGAGTTATTTTACTCCAGTTAATAATGACGAGGCTTTGTGTGATAGTTGTCACAAAACCATACGCCACTGATCAAAGAAAAACAGGCCCGAAAGGAGTGTCAACAGTCATTTGTTTCATTAAAAAAAGTTAAAGGGAAGAAATGTATAAAAATATTTTTTTAATTAAACAGTTTGTGCAATGTGTTATTTTTTTTGTTATATATGGTGTTATATAGCAAATTTTTGATTAATTAATAACGTTTTGTAATGTCAATAAATGAAAAAAGGAATTATGTCTATTTTATTTAATAATGATACTGAAGGTGATTTTAAAAAACATTATAAAATCACTATAAAATATTTATTTGAAGTATCAATATTGATATTGGGCATCACGGTGGCGCAGTGAGTAGCACGATCACCTCACAGCAAAAAGGTCGTTGGTTCGAGCCTCGGCTGGGTCAGTTGGCATTACTGTGTTGGGTTTCCATGTTCTCCCCATGTGAGTTTTCCTCCGGGTGCTCCGGTTTCCCCCACAAGTCCAAAGACATTGTATAGGTGAACTGGGTAAGCTAAATTACCCGTATTGTATGTGTGTGAATGGGAATGTGTGGGTGTTTCCCAGTGATGGATTGCGGCTGGAAGGGCATCCGCTGCGTAAAACGTGTGCTGGATAAGTTGGCAGTTCATTCCGCTGTGGCGACCCCAGATTAATAAAGGGACTAAGCCGAAAAGAAAATGAATGAATATTGATATTGACGATACTTGTCTTGAAATACTTGGTATTGGATCAAAAAGAAAATAATTGGTATCGCCCATCCCTAGTGAAAGGCAATGCCCTCATCCACCAGGATCTTATTACTTCTTACTCACTTCGTACATGTGTTTACAATGCAGTGTTTACTATATTATTTCCTACAAATACCAATGCTGTGTCTGAATTGATTGTATGGTCCAGCTGTCAACCGACCACAAAGTCTAGCCACTGCTCTGAGATACTAATATCCACCCTTCAAAGCTTCAAAAGCATCATTTTAAAGAGAACTAGTCCAATAACAAGCTGTTTCCAAAGAATACAGTATTTGCACATGTTGACAGTGAAGGAGAGCCTTCATTTCACATCTGACATTTTGGAAAGAAGTTGCCCTGAGTAAAGTAACAACATCCTGTGTCCATATATTAGTGTATCCACTTGCATTCAAACACTGACATACCTTCATCCAGCATCAGTAGAAAACCCCTTATCAACTCAAAGCGACAAGAAAAGAGGCTGATGTTCACTGACTTCTTACTACAGGGCCTGAATCTGAGGGAAGGAGGGGATGAGATTTGAGTCTTTTCTGTGAAAGAAAGAGGCCGTTAGACGGTATTTAAAAAAGGAAAACCATCCATCCATCCTTCCACCTTCTCCATGTTGGCAGGTGAAGCCACCGACTGGCAACTACAAATCCATAAGAGCTGAAGGAGCCAATCAAAAGTCACTGAGGATGCTGATGTCAGCAAACTCCTGGCGGTAGCGGTAGGAGTACAGGCCTAGCAGAAAAGCCCATTTCAGAGTCATGAAACTCCACACGGCTGACAGGTAGAAGCTTTTGGGGTCAGATAATGCTGGAAAACATACAGAAGGTGTTACACATTGCACATGATAACACACTTTAAAGGGATAGTTCACCCCCCCAAAATATTTTTTTTACTTTATTTTATTACTTTTTTTTATTTATTTACTATTTATTACAATTTAGTCACCCTCAAGTGGTTCCAAACCTTTATGGGTTTCTGTTGAACACAAAAGAAGATATTTTGATGTATGCTGGAAACCTGTAATCATTGATTTTCCATAAACAAACACAATGGAAGTCAATGGTTACATATTTCCAGCTTTCTCCAAAAGATCTTCTTTGTGTTCAACAGAAGAAGTCAAGTAACGGGTGAGTAAATAATGACAGAATTTTCAGTTTTGGGTAAGCTATCCCTTTGAAAATGCCATTATAAATTACAGAAGAATATTTTATTAGTCAAAGCCATCTATGTCAAAGTACTCACACTGCTTTTCTATAACCGATAGAGTTATAAAAGTGGCGAAAGCAGCAACAGCTAGGAGTGAGAAGACCGAGCTGACAAACATGAAGAACTTGAGTCCCTTTAGCCATGTGCGCCAGTAGTCCTGAATGTACATGATGTGGGTGACCAAAGCCCAGAGTGCCAGGACTCCTGTAGATTTAAATATAGCACATACACAGACTGTTGGTTTAATAAATCTGTCAATTGATTGAGGCAAAAAATTGTTTTATGCAGGTTATGGTTTAATTTTACATGACTTATTATTATATTATTGGATTTCAGAAATCACTCTAATATTAATTATTATTACTATTAATGGTTATAATAATAAAAGCAGTAATGACTGGAGTAATCATTTCATTTGAAAGTACATCCAATAAGAAAGCAGTTATTTGAAATTTTAATAAATATTTAACAATTTAACATATTTTTTTAACATTTAATAAATGCCGCCTTGATGAACAGATTAATTTCCCAAAATGACCCCAAACTTTTGACTGGTTTTGACATTTGACACAGAAACAAAAAACATAGACAGTTGGTGAAAGTACTGTGTAATAAAGCTGGGAATATGTCCTGATTACATGATTACACTGAGCAAAAATGATTACTATATAATGATTACTATATAATATAAATAAATAAATATATATATATATATATATATATATATATATATATATATATATATATATATATATATAGTTAATATGTATGAACATGTGCTATATGAAACTTTCAACAAAATAACATTTTTCTGTTTTGATTCAGTAATTTCATTTTTATGGCAAAAAATTAATGAATAAATCAACAATTTTAACATGAAATAACTGAACATAAACATAAGAGGCAGAAAAAAAAATACTCATTGTAGAAGAAAATTCTAGATGGCACTTTGAGGCTTTTGCATCTGAACTCTTCATATACAGTTGAAGGCAGAATTATTAGCCCCCCCCCTGAATTATTAGCCCCCATTAATTTTTTTCTCCAATTTCTGTTTAACGGATAGATTTTCAACACATTTCTAAACATAATAGTTTCAATAACTCATCTTTAATGACTGATTTCTTTAATCTTTGTCATGATGACAGTAAATAATATTTTACTAGATATTTTTCCAAGACACTTCTATTCAACTTAGTGACATTTAAAGGCTTAACTAGGTTAATTAGGTTAACTAGGCAAGTTAGGGTAATTTGGCAAGTTATTGTATAACTGTGGTTTGTTCTGTAGACTATCGGAAAAAAAATATAGCTTAAAGGGGGTAAAAATCCTGACCATAAAATTAAAAACTACTTTTATTCTAGCCGAAATAAAACAAATAAGACTTTATCCAGAAGAAAAAAATATTATCAGATATACTGTAAAAATTTCCTTGCTCTGATAAACATCATTTGGGAAATATATATATATATATATATATATATATATATATATATATATATATATATATATATATATATATATATTTTTTTTTTTTTTTTTTTAAATCAAAGGGGGGCTATTAATTCTGACTTCATCTGTATATTAATGTCAGAATAAGTTTCATTTTTGCACGAACATATCTGTTACATTGAATGAAAATGAACATTACCAATAAAAATTCGGACATTTTGTTTTCTTAAATGTCATTTGAAACATCAAAGTAGACACTTTTAATATTTAAGTAATATCACTTGTAAATTTGTAATTGCGGACGGCTTGTCCTTGACCCATGTATTCATATATGTTTATTTCTTCCTCTCTATCAATCTAAATGATCATATTCTTATATACAAACCTTAACATATTTTTATGTAGACTATAAAAGACTAACCATGCACTGCAGACTGTGTGCCTTAACGTTTATACAAAGTGACAGTCGCAGATCCTGACCACCGCAATATCACACAAACCATACAACAACAACAAAGTATAAATAAATCATGTCAGCTAAATAAACAGGATGTGAAATCTCTATATTTAACAGCAGATGTGTAGTCAGAGAGTGTGTGGCCTTGAATTTATTTCCAGACCTGATAATCCGCCCATCGCCGCCGTCCAGGGCTGTTTATAAACCACATTCCACACGATGAACGCCGAAAACCCCACCAGCATCCCGAACGTGGCATATCCTACACTGATGTAAATCCTGTTTGGACCCATTGATAATGTATAAAGTACGTTACCGAAGTAAAGCTGTAAAAAGGAGAAGGATTACACCATCGATGAGAGATTATGTAATGCAGACCCACTATTTCGTAAACACGACTGCACGACCCGGAAGAGCTCTGCCGCTTCACCATAGCAACGGTCAACAACCTCATGAAAGCAAATGTTCGAATGATCACATCATCTAAATTGGTTATAATTACCTGCTTTCTTGGAGATACAGCAGTAGGTTAATCTGCCATTCGCGAGTCTATAATGCAGAGAAATCTCCTCAGGTCTTTTTGGATAAGTATGCATTCAGAAGTTAATGTCCCTAACTCAAAGTACGTCCTTATGCAGAGTTCACAATGTTGTTTCAGAAGAAATATAGCACGGAACACGTAATTTAAATAGGTTCCAGTGGGCTAGATATTAATTAAGTCATTCAAACAACTTTACCAAAGTCTCTCTACTTGACGGTTTTTTACTCGCGTCCGCCATGTTTGTAGTTTGTTTACACTTTTTACTAAAGTTTGTAGTTCTAATCGAATTCACGTCCAAGTAAATTCAAGTATTTATAAACTTCTTATAAATACTATTTAGGAAGGATAATATGCGAATTGGGACACGCAAATAGACACATATTATATTATATTATATTATATTATATTATATTATATTATATTATATTATATTATATTATATTATATTATATTATGTGTTGAACCATATCGATTTATTCAGGTTATGCATATTTCCAGCTCTGGAAATTACAAGAGGTTGCTTCAAAGAACAAATGCTGCATTTTTGATAAACTTCTGAAAACTGCCTTCAAAATCTCAAATATAAAGAATCACCAACAGGGAGTGGGTAGCACAATCGCCTCACAGCAAGAAGGTCGCTGGTTCGAGCCTCTGCTGGGTCAGTTATCATTTCTGTGTGCGTGGGTTTCCTCCGGGTGCTCCGGTTTCCTCCAAAGACATGCACTATAGGTGAATTGGGTGAGCTGAAATTGGCCATTGTGTATGTGTGTGATTATATGTGTATGGGTTTTTCTCAGTGATGGGTTGAAGACGGAAGGGCATCAGCTGCGGAAAACGTGCTGGATACGTTGGCAGTTCATCACACTTTGGTGACCCCAGATTAATAACGGGACTAAGCTGAAAAGAAAATGAATGAATGAATAATGAATATAGGTGTCTACATATTAAAAAATATATTTTTAACAAATATTTAGGACAGCAAACCACAAAAAAAGATTTTTATTTTTGCGCTATATCAAATAAAATAATAGAAAAATTCAACTTTCAAGAAATGACTCCTAATTACTATAATTTTATTATTATTGCTTAGAATGTACTGTTTGTACAATCATCTGTGCATTCTTGTTCATTCTTTTTTTGTTTTTTTGTTTCCGGGGTCACCATAGCGGAATAAACCGCCAACTTATCCATCATATGTTTTACGCAGCAGATGCCCTTCCAGCTGCAACATATCCCTGGGAAGCATCCATACACACTCATTCACACACATACACTACGGACAATTTAGCTTACCCAATTCACCTATACCACATGTCTTTGGACTGTGGGGGAAACCGGAGCACTCAGAGGAAACCCACGCGATCACGGGGAGAACATGCAAACTCCACACAGAAATGACAACTGACCCACCCGGGGCTCGAACCAGAGACCTTGTTGCTGTGAGGCGATTGTGCTACCCACTACGCCACCATGCTGCCCCTTGTTGCAACATTTAATAAAATAATTCACAATATAACAAAGACTAAATATAGGTTGCCAAAAATGAAATATATTAATATGTTTAAATTTCAAATTGTGAGAAATAAATCAATCTAAATCAGAGGAGCGGTATATAGAAATATTGATAAATTTTCCAACACATGCTGTGTAAATATATAAATGTATATGTCCTATTGTAGATCAGTGGCTACAACCAAAAGATAATGTCGCATGTTTCCCATGCCATTTGTGCAGTGGTGGTGTTAATCTACTTGATCTTTTCTCAGTGGTTTTCCATCGTGCTCTGAAACTCATTCTCACAGTGGCAATTGTACCAGAAAAATATGTCCTCAATAGCAAAAGTAGGTTGTAAAACCCTCTGTGATCATCACTGATTACACCTTAAAATACAGATCACTGCTGGCATCATTCACAAATGATCCTTGCAACCTGCCCACTTGATTTAATGTTATGAATATTCAAATAATTAACTAACAACCATTACATTATATTACATTATATTATACATTTCACAAATATTGATTAATGTTTGATGATGAGGACTTTGAGGACAACACATACACAATGCACAAATACACTTCATCAAACATCTACACTTATATCACCTATATACTATAACTGCAGGTTAACTACAGTACATTTATATATAATAACTTTACTTAACTAGTAACTTTATCAGTTAAAGTTTAATATTAAACTAATTTCGAGAGGAGTACATGCACATGATTGACCCAGCTGAACCACATTAGCTAATCACCAAGTCACTATCTATCTATCCATCCATCCATCCATCCATCCATCCATATCCTCATTTCCTTTTTACAACTATCTTCATCTAGAAGAAACCCCCCCCTCCTTCCTTCTTTATACAGAATGGG